>NC_080175.1:85562580-85862580 GCF_950295315.1 Erinaceus europaeus | reverse complement strand
TGGGGTGGATGTTTGGAGAAGAAGAAGGAGAAGAAGAAGAAGAAGAAGGAGGAGGAGGAGGAGGAGGAGGAGGAGGAGGAGGAGGAGAAGGAGAAGGAGAAGAAGAAGAAGAAGAAGAAGAAGAAGAAGAAGAAGAAGAAGAAGAAGAAGAAGAAGAAGAAGAAGAAGGAAAAGAAGAAGGAGGAGGAGGAGGAGGTGGTGGCAATTTATGGGGATGGTGAGAATAGTGGTTATACAAAATATTCCTGAGGCACCAAAAGTTCAGTCCTCAGCATCACCATAAGCCAGAGCTGAGCAGTGCTCTGGTAAAAAAAAAAAAAAAAAATTGCTGAAAAATTTAAATAAAGTGACCAAGATCTCAAGAGATATATTTCCATATAACATAAATTTCCAAAAGGGTGAAGAATACTTAAAACAGTAAATAAATAAGTATACAGACTTAAGCATTTATCATGGAAGTATTGATAATGTTATAAGCATGAGCATATTTTGCATTGCCTCAGGGTTATTGCCAGGGCTCATCCACTGCCCTCCGGATCATTTTTTCCTTTTTCATTATTTTTCCTTTTTTGTTTGTTTGTTTGTTTGACAGGACTGAGAGAAATTGAGAGGAGAGGGGAGAGAGAGGAAAAAAGGAACACACACATCTCATCTGCTCTATTTTTACCTCTAGGTTCCTGACTATTAAACAATTTGTTCGGCTTTATATCTTACTGCTTTTCAGCCACTAAGTTGCAGATGCTACCATGACCCCAGCCTGACTTCCCTGGGCAAACAACCTCACCAATGTGTCCTGAAACCATCTCCCCAGAGTCCTATCCAACCAAGGAAAGATAGAAATAGGCTAGGGGTATGGATCAGCATACCAACGTCCATGTCCAATGGAGAAGCAATTACAGAAGCCAGGCCTTCCACCTTCTGTACCCCATAGAGATCTTTGGTCCATACTTCCAGAGGGATACAGAATAGGGAAGCTTCCAATGGAAAGGATGGGATATGGAACTCTGGTGGTAAAAACTATGTGGAATTGTTCCCCTCTTATCCCACAATCTTGCCAATAATTATCACTAAAAGAACATTTTTCTTATATGAAGTAAAATAAATGTGACTATGACTCAAACGTTTTCAGTATATAAAACATGGTCAAATGAAAAATTCATGAATAAAATAAATGACAGCATTATTACTCAGTACTGCTCAATTTCCTAATAATATCAAGTTAGGTGCCATGTAGTGAGACTTTAATATATTATTTCAGAATTTAATAACTCATACTGATCTAAATCACAGACATCTTAAGTATCTCTTCATTAATTTTTATTGGCATGATGAGTCATGACATAACTTTTACATAATCATTGTTTTTTTTTAACTTATTGGCATTCTTATCTTAAAAATAAAATTAAATATGTCTCTAGTATAGGGAAATAGACTTATTATATCTTTGCTTTGCAAATTAATGAAATCCTCCCTGAGATTTACTGTTACATTTTAATTTTCTTTAATTTTTCATCTCTTACTTTTAAAGAGAAAGTGGGAATAAAATATTGTTAAATGTCTATGAAAGTTCTTCAGTTAAAAAAAAGTGCATTCTTTTCTTATTTATATTTTTTACAAGGTGGATAGGTTAACTTTCAGAAATCATAGAAGTCTCAGAAAATACTAACTTTTTAAAAATGCTTTTGTTGAAAACTTGATTTTTGAAGTTTGCTTGAGTTTGACAACGTCTTCACCAGAATATAGGGTCTCCTAAAAAAGCCTGAATCCTTTAAGTGTGTACCTGTTTCTACCTTTTTTTTTTTAACAAGAAAGATAGGAGGAGAGAGAGAAGGAACCAGACGTCACTCTGGTACATGTTCTGCCAGGGACTGAACTCAGGACTTCATGCTTGAGAGTACAATGTTTTATCTACTGTGCCACCTTCCAGACCATCCTGTTCCTACTTTGCATCAGCACTGGCAAAGCTAAGTAGTGACCCCATAGATTTAGTTTCCCTTTTCTAGAAATCATAAACTCAGTGACTCACAAAGTAGAACATGTTAAAATCCTTAAACTACAGAAAAAAATGAATATGCATTCTTATCTGGCATTTAGGATCTAACTAGGCACAAAAACTGATGCCTAATATTATTTTGTCCTAATATTGGTCTAATATAATTAGTCTAATATGACATATTAGTAATTGAACTAATAAAATACAATATACTAAAAAGCAAACAAACAAAATAAGGAATCACCCGTTTATCAGAAATTACCAAGTCTCAAAGCATCAAATCATTTATTTGTCGTTTTCATAGGAAAGTAAATGCTTCAAGTCATTTTTTTTCATGTAAAAAAAGAGAGAGAGAGACACACACACACAGAGGGAGACAGAGAACAAGATACTACAGCATCAGAATCTTCCCCTAGTGGTGGGTTGGTCAGTCTCCAACCTGGGTTGAAGACATGACAATTCAGACGCTTGCTCACATGAGTTATGTTGCTGGTCCAAAACAGCAAAGAACATAGAGCTTCTTGATTAAAACTTGAGACACAGTTAATAGACACAGTTATCAGTCTTAACTAATGCTTATTTTGACCTAGTTTTTCACTTAATAACTAGAATCTTAATAAAATCAAAATGCCTAGATGCACTTTAATTTACCGTCTTTTACCTGCCATGGCTATTGGGGTTTCCAGTGTACTAAAAATATAGCCAGTGTCTTGGCTTCCCTTATTGAGGTTAAACTTCTTAATTAAAAAAAAATTTTTTTAACTCACCCATAGACAAGTCAACCTAGATTTTTTTAAATTTAATAATGATTGACAAGACTGTAGGATAAGAGGGGTACAAGTCCACAAAATTTCCACCATCAGAGTTCTTGTTCCCTCCATTGGAAGCTTTCTTATTCTTTATCCCTCTGGGAGCATGGACCCAGGGGTACAGAAGGTAGAAAGTCAGGCTTCTGTCATTACTTCTCCATTGAACATGGACATAGGCAGGTCGACCCATACTCCCAGTCTATCTCTCTCTATTCCCTAGTGGGGCAGAGGTTTGGGGAGGTGGGGTTCCAGGATACATTGGTGAGGTTGTCTGCCCAGGGAAGTCAGGTTGGCATCATAATAGCATCTGCAATTTGGTGGCTAAAAATGCATTAAGATAAAAAGCAAAACAAATAGTTTAATCACCAGGAATCTAAAGGCAAGAATAGAGCAGATGAGATCAGGGGTCTCCATTTTGGAAAAACATCGTAGGTCTATTTCAGGTCTATTTCAAGGTGCCCATGACTTTACTAATTTTTACCTGGCCCAACAGCTAACATACAGATGAGCTAAAGGTATTGTCTGGAGAGATGGTGTCAAGGTTGGAAATAGGACTAGAAAGTTGTATCAGGGAAGAGAGTAGCTCCCAAATATGGGAAAAGTATATAAATATTGTTAACTGTAAAACCCAATGATCTTATCTGGGGCCCATATTCAGCACAGGAGCCTGTGTAGTCTCTGCATCCCTGTAGGTTTGAGCTCACATTTCATGGTCATGGCTAGGAACATTCTCGGCTGCATTCATTTCAAGACCCGTCTTCCTCGGGTGGCAGAGTATGTTGACCCAGCCTCCCTTTGTAGAATGGGGCAGTCCTTACCATTGTTGTTCTGCATTAAGGACAAGGTCCTGTAAAGGCCCACGGGAGAGTCCATGATGCTGGTTCTGATGGAGATGCCCAGTGACAATGGAGAGAGGGATCTGTTAGGAGTCTAGGCCCATCAAGTCTGTGTAGGAATCCCAAGATTCCCTAACTAGGGCCCCAGATGATGGGGTGGCCTGGTAGTGACCAAAAGGGTCATCATTAAAGTGTGCCAGTCTCTTGCCCTTAACCAGCTTTTGTAGTCCATACTTTATCTGACACGTCAACCTAGATTTTTGAAGTCTATCAGAGGTGTCCAAGAGGTGAAGCAAACTATAGAAAGCAATCACAAAGCAGGTCAGCACAGCTCCACTAAAGCTATGTATGAAGCCTTATTTATAGTCGAGTCCTACTTTAAACCACCAGGAGACTGTGGAGATCATCTAGCAATTCCAAGCATTTTTTTAAAATAATTTATTTCTTTATTGGGGAATTAATGTTTTACATTCAACAGTAAATACAATAGTTTGTACATACATAACATTCCCCAGATTCCCATTTAACAATACAACCCCCACTATGTCATTCATCATCTTTCATGGACCTGTATTCTCCCCACCCATCCACCCACCCACCCCAGATTCTTTTACTTTGGTGTAATACTCCAATTCCATTTCAGGTTCGACTTGTGTTTTCTTTTCTAATCTTGTTTTTCAACTTGGGCCTGAGAGTGAGATCATCCCATATTCATCCTTCAGTTTCTGACTTATTTCAGTCAACATGATTTTTTCAAGGTCCATCCAAGATCGGCTGAAAACAGTGAAGTCACCATTTTTTACAGCTGAGTAGTATTCCATTGTGTATATATACCACAACTTGCTCAGCCACTCATCTGCTGTTGGACACCTGGGTTGCTTCCAGGTTTTGGCTATTACAAATTGTGCTGCCAAGAACATATGTGTACACAGATCTTTTTGGATGGATGTGTTGGGTTCCTTAGGATATATCCCCAGGAGGGGAATTGCAGGGTCATAGGGTAGGTCCATTTCTAGCCTTCTGAGAGTTCTCCAGACTGTTCTCCACAGAGGTTGGACCAACTGACATTCCCACCAGCAGTGCAGGAGGGTTCCTTTGACCCCACACCCTCTCCAGCATTTGCTGCTGTTACCTTTTCTGATGTATAACATTCTCACAGGAGTGAAGTGGTATCTCATTGTTGTCTTGATTTGCATTTCTCTGACAATCAGAGACTTGGAGCATTTTTTCATGTGTTTCTTGGCCTTTTGGATCTCTTCTGTGGTGAATATTCTGTCCAAGTCCTCCCCCCATTTTTGGATGGGGTTATTTGTTGTCTTGTTGTTGAGTCTGGCAAGCTCTTTATATATGTTGGTTATTAAACTCTTATCTGATGTATGGCATGTAAAGATCTTCTCCCATTCTGTGAGGGGTCTCTTGGTTTGGGTAGTGGTTTCTTTTGCTGTGAAGAAGCTTTTTAATTTGATGTAGTCCCATAGGTTTATACTTGCCTTAGTCTTCCTTGTAATTGGATTCGTTTCATTGAAAATGTCTTTAAAATTTATGTGGAAAAAAGTTCTGCCAATATTCTCCTCTAAGTATCTGATAGTTTCTGGTCTAACATCCAAGTCCTTGATCCACCTGGAATTTACTTTTGTATTTGGTGAAATACAGTGATTCAGTTTCATTCTTCTGCATGTTTCAACCCATTGTTTCCAACACCATTTGTTGAAGAGACTCTGCTTTCCCCATGCAATAGTCTGGGCACCTTTGTCAAAGATTAGATGTCCATACGTGTGGGGCCTCATTTCTGGGCTCTCAATTCTATTCCACTGGTCAGTGTCTCTGTTCATGTTCCAGTACCAAGCAGTTTTGATGACAATGGCCCTATAATACAGTTTGAGATCTGGGAGTGTGATGCCTCCGGTTCTGTTCTTTTTTTCTCAAGATTGTTTTGGCAATTCTAGGTCTTTTCTGGTTCCAGATAAACATTGGTAGCATTTTTTCTATTCTCCTAAAAAATGTGCTTGGGATCTTGATGGGGATAGCATTAAATTTGTAGATGGCTCTGGGTAATATATTCATTTTGATGATGTTAATTCTTCCAACCCATGAACATAGAATATCTTTCCACTTCTTTGTGTCTTTTTCAATTTCTTTGAGTAGTGACTCATAATTTTCAGTATACAAGTCTTTCACTTCTTTGGTTAGGTTTACTCCTAGATATTTTATTGTTTTTGTTGCTATAGTAAAAGGAATTGATTTCTGGATTTCAATTTCTTCTAACTTAGTGTTTGCATAGAGGAATGCCACTGACTTTTGAATGTTAATTTTATAGCCTGACACCTTACTGTATTGCCTGATGATTTCCAAAAGCTTCTTGCTGGATTCCTTAGGTTTTTCCATGTATACTATCATGTCATCTGCAAATAAGGAGAGTTTGACTTCTTCTCTTCCAATCTGTATGTCTTTAATTCCTTGCTCCTGCCTGATTGCTATGGCAAGAACTTCCAACACTATGTTGAATAGTAATGGTGATAGTGGGCAGCCCTGTCTAGTACCTGATCTGAGGGGAAATGCTTCCAGTTTTTCACCATTGAGTATGATGTTGGCTGTAGGTTTGCTATATATAGACTTCACTATCTTCAGGAATTTTCCATCTATTCCCATTTTTTGTAGTGTTTTGATCATAAAGGGATGTTGTATTTTGTCAAAGGCTTTCTCTGCATCTATTGATATGACCATGTGGTTTTTGGTCTTGCTTTTGTTGATGTGGTGGATCACACTGATTGATTTACATATATTAAACCAACCTTGCATGCCTGGGATAAACCCCACTTGGTCATGATGAAGAATCTTTTTGATATACTGCTGTATCCAGTTGGCTAGAATTTTGTTCAATATTTTCGCATCTATGTTCATCAGAGATATTGGTCTGTAGTTTTCTTTTTTGGTTATGTCCCTGTCTGCTTTTGGTATCAGGGTGATGTTCGCTTCATAGAAGCTGGCAGGGAGTATTCCAGTGTCTTCACTCTTCTGGAAGACTTTTAAAAGTAGAGGTATTAGTTCTTCTTTGAAAGTTTTGTAGAATTCATTTGTAAAACCATCTGGTCCAGGACTTTTATTTTTGGGAAGATTTTTGATAACTGTTTCAATTTCATTAGCTGTGATGGGCCTGTTCATGTTATCCACTTCCTCTTTACTTAGTTTTGGAAGTTGGTAGGTATCTAGGAAATCATTCATTTCTTCCAGGTTCTCTAGCTTGGTGGCATATAGTTGTTCATAGAAGCCTCGCATGATATGTTGAATTTCTGCAGTGTCTGTTGTGATATCTCCTCTTTCATTTACTATCCGATTTATTTGGGTCTTCTCCCTTTTTTGTTTTGTGAGTCTGGCTAAAGGTTTGTCAATTTTGTTTACTCTTTCGAAGAACCAACATTTACTTTCATTGATCTTTTGTATGGTTTTCCTATTCTCAATGTTATTTATTTCTGCCCTAACTTTAGTTGTTTCTGTCCTTCTGGTTGCTTTAGGATTCCTTTGTTGTTCTTCTTCTAGGTCTTTAAGATGTGCAATCAGGCTGTTTATTTGTGCCTTTTCTTGTTTCCTAATGTGTGCTTGTATAGCTATGAACTTCCCTCTTAGGACTGCTTTAGCTGTGTCCCAAATATTTTGATAGCTTGTGTCTTCATTTTCATTGAACTCTCGAAACATTTTGATTTCTTCCTTGATTTCCTCTTTGACCCAGAAGTTGTTAAGAAGTGTGCTGTTGGGAGTCGGGCTGTAGCGCAGCGGGTTAAGCGCAGGTGGCGCAAAGCACAAGGACCGGCATAAGGATCCCGGTTCGAACCCCGGCTCCCCACCTACAGGGGAGTCGCTTCACAGGCGGTGAAGCAGGTCTGCAAGTGTCTGTCTTTCTCTCCTCCTCTCTGTCTTCCCCTCCTCTCTCCATTTCTCTCTGTCCTATCCAACAACAACAACAATAATAACTACAACAATAAAACAACAAGGGCAACAAAAGGGAATAAATAAATAAAATAAAAAAAAAAGTGTGCTGTTGAGCTTCCACATTTTGGGACTGTTACTAATCTTTTGTTGATTGTTAAGTGTTAGTTTAATTCCACTGTGGTCTGAGAAGATGCTTGGGATGATTTCAGTGCTCTTGAATTGGCTGATGCTGTCTTTGTGGCCTAACATATGGTCTATCCTTGAGAATGATCCATGTGGATTTGAGTAAAATGTGTATTCCAGTTTCTTGGGATGAATGACTCTGAAAATGTCCAATAGTTCTAGTTTATCTATCTCTTCATTTAGCTCCCTTATGTCTTTACTGATTTTCTTCCTGGATGATCTGTCAAGTTGAGATAGTGGGGTGTTGAAGTCCCCTACTATGATTGTGTTACTGTTAATATATTGCTGTAGCTCTTTCAGTAGAAGTTTGATGTATTTAGATGGCTTCTCATTGGGTGCATAGATATTAATAATTGTTAAGTCCTCTTGATTGACTGATCCTCTGAGCATTAAGTAGTGTCCATTCCTATCTTTTTTAATCTTATCTCTTTTAAAGTCTATCATGTCAGATATGAGAATAGCTGTTCCTGCCCTTTTTTGTGGGCCATTGGCTTGAATGATAGTTTTCCATCCTTTCACTTTAAGTCTGTGTTTGTCTTGTTGAGTTAGGTGAGTTTCCTGTAGACAACATATTGTTGGGTTGTGTTTTCTGATCCATCTTCCTACTCTGTGTCTTTTAATAGGTGAATTCAGGCCATTGACACTTATTGATATCAAAGATTGAAGACATTTTAACGCCATTCTTGTAGAGTTTTAGAGTGTTTTGATATATGTCCTATTTGTGGTGGTCTGGTTGTTTATAGGAGACCTTTCAGAACTTCTTTCAGGGCAGGCTTGGTGATGGTTGCTTCCTTCAACTGTTGCTTGTCTGAGAAGGTTTTGATGCTTCCATCTAGTCTGAATGACAGTCTAGCAGGATATAGTATTCTTGGCTGAAAGCCTTTCTCATTGAGCACTCGATAGATATCTTGCCATTCTCTTCTGGCCTGTAGTGTTTGTATGGAGAAGTCTGCTGCTAATCCTATGGGTTTTCCTTTGTAGGTGACTCTTTGTTTTTCTCTTGCAGCCTTGAGGATCCTTTCTTTATCCTTATTCCTTTCCATTCTAAGTATGACATGTCTTGGTGTCTTTAGGTCTGGGTTAGTTCTGTTTGGGACCCTCTCGGCTTCTTGAATCTTTATGTCTTTGGTGTTGTCTAGACTAGAGAAATTTTCAGCTCTTATGGCCTGGAGAATGCTTTCTTCCTCTCCTTCTCTTTCTTCCTCTGGTAAGCCAATAATGTGTATATTGTTTCTTTTGAAGTCATCCCATAGGACTCTGTTGTTGTTTTCAGCATCTCTTAATCTCTTTTTGAGATCTCTTACTTCTTTTTTAGTTGTCTCTAATTCATCCTCAATCTTGCTAATTCTGTCTTCAGCCTCATAGATTCTATTCTCTCTGCCCTCTACTGCTTTTTGGAGTTCATCTATTTTGTTGCCCTGCTCTGATACTGTTTTAGCTTATTCAGCTAGTTGCCTTCTTAGCTCAGCGATTTCAGCTTTCAGCTCTCTAATAACCATGAGATAATTAGAATTTTCTTCCATATTCTCATTTGTTGTTCCTGCATTTCTGATTACAATTTTTTCAAATTCTTTACTCACTCCTGTTATTATTTCCTTAGCTAATGTTTGGATGTTGAACTCGTTTTGTGCTTCACCCTCTGGAGGACTTTTAGCTGGACTCTTGTCCTGGTTCGAGTCTCCAATATTTTTTCTTGTTGTTTTAACCATTTTATATATTATGTTATGAGTTCCCTTTATCAGTACTTTTCAAATTATTGATCACTATTGCCTGGATTGACTTGTGTCTAAGTAATTAAATTAAAGGGTTTACCATGGTGGAAGTTAACAGTTTTTTCAATCCCTGAGTTGGAGCTCAATGATGTAAAAGCCTCTTTTTTTTTTCTTCCCTGTAGGCTATGGGAGCCTGAGGGCTTTTAAACTATCAATAGGCTTCTTAGCTTAATCACTGACTCCTGACCAAGAGATAAAGCAGGGTCTGGCAGAGATAATCCAGTGGTTATGCAAAGACAAAGAGACTTTCACAGCCCCTCAGCTATGCCACGGAGGTATAGGTCTTCTCCTGAGTTTCCCGGTTAGATCTCTGTCCCCTGGTGTCCCTCCCTGTTGCTGCTCCAGATTCTGAGGGTAGTAGCAATGGAGACTCAGAGTAGCACTTGGTGAGTCTCTGGGGAGTCCTTTCCTCCCTTCAGCTGTCCCCTTGTTGTGGAGCAGACTGGAGGTGGTGTCTTCACTGACAAACTGTTAGCAGTCACTTAATCTCTCCTTAGGCCCCTCTCTCCTCTCTGTCACCAGCCACGAGTGTTTGTACTCACGGGTGATTTACTGGGTTCCTGTGGTCATTCTAGTCCTGTCTTGTTTCGGTCCTGGGTGGTCTCCTTTGGTATTCCTAGTTGATCAGGGAGAGGAGAGGAGAGGAGAGAAAGCGATCTGCTGCTCGTAGCTCCGCCTCCAGCAGCTTTCCTATTCTTTATCCCTCTGGGAGTATGGACCCAGGGTTATTGTGGGATGCAGAAGGTGGAAGGTCTGGCTTCTGTAATTGCTTCCCCACTGAACATGGGCGTTGGCGGTTTGATTCATACTCCCAGCCTGTCTCTCTCTTTCCCTAGTAGAGTGGGGTCTCTGGAGAAGTAGAGCTCCAGGACACATTGGTGGGGTTGTCTGTCCAGGGAAGTCTGGTTGGCATCCTGCTAACATCTGGAACCTGATGGCTGAAAAGAGAGTTAACATACAAAGCCAAACTTAGGTGGAGTGAATAAGAACCTGAAAGGCCCAAGTGTGGGTCCTGCTCACACCTCTATTTCCCTCTCCCCTCCCCTCTGTTTCTCTTTCTTTCTTAAACTTACCCCTCTCCTCTTTTCATGAGTTTCATGTCTAGTTTTTTTTCTGAAAAATTATTGATACATATCACTATATAAGTCTTACAGCATAATGACTTGGTAGTTGTGAAAAATGACATAATAGTTCCAGCTAACATCTGAGGAGGAAGATAATACACGTTTCCAAAAAATCCTACTTCAGCATATAGATTATTTTGTGCTGAAAGGAATCAGCACCCAGAAGACTTGCAAAAGGTTGTTTATTTATGTATTAATTTACATCTGTTTTAACTCCTTAATATATATAGATATATGCTTTTTTTTTTTTTTTTGCCTGCAAGGGGAGATGTAACATCAGAGATGCATTTTTATTTTAGAAAGACTTATCTGCATGGCATGGCAAACATTTCTCTCACAAACATTTATTTTCTATTTTCCCATGAATCATCTTCTCCCTTTTGAAGTCTCAGATTACTGACTTTTTTAACCTAGACTGGTATATAAGCCTCATTTACCTGACTGCCCTTAAGTCTCATATCTTTGGGGCTCCCATGTATGAAATTAAATTTGTTTTTCCCCTATTAATCTGCCTGATGTTGATTTAATCACTAGATCATCCAAACAGGCTAGATGAAAAGTGAAATTTTCCTCCCTTATATATTCATTATCTCACATACATAAAATAAAAGGAGAAGAAAAAAAAACTCATTGTGTTGAGAATTCTTTGTGTGTGTGTGTGTGTGTGTGTGTGTGTGTGTGTGTGTGGTGGTGTGCTGCTTTGCATTTATTTTATTTAATTTTTAATTTTTTATTTGTAAAAAGGAAACATTGACAAAACCATAGGGTAAGAGGGGTACAACTTCACACAATTCCCACCACCAGACCTCCGTATCCCACCCCCTCCCCTGATAGCTTTCCTATTCTTTATCCCTCTGGGAGTATGGAACCAAGATCATTGTGGGGTGCAGAAGGTGGAAGGTCTGGCTTCTATAATTGCTTCCCTGCTGAACATGGGCATTGATAGGTTGATCATACTCCTAGCCTGTCTCTCTCTTTCCCTAGTAGGGAAGGGTTCTAGGGAAGTGGAGCTTCAGGACACATTGGTGGGGTCGTCTGTCCAGGGAAGTCTGGTTGGCATCCTGCTAGCATCTGGAACCTGGTGGTTGACAAGAGAGTTAATATACAAAGCCAAACAAATTGTTGACCATTTAGTCCTCTTAACAATACTCCTCTCACAGCAATGTTAAGTAGTCATGATGTCACGTTACTTAAATACCAGGTGCCAAAGTTTGGAAGTAGTACCTGAATTCTCGAACATGCTCATCAGGACCCCAAGGAAATGATAAATATTATGTCCCATAGCTGTAGAATTACTATGACTTCGTTGTTCTGTCACTTTGGGGTTGCCGGGAGAAGAAAGGTATTTTTTGAGTATGCACTCTCCCTTTTTCTTCTTTGGCTGAGGAAGAAATAATTTCTTCTCTAATACCACCCCCTCTTTTTTTTTTTCATCATCACCAGGCTAATTGATTTGTTATTTTATAAGAGCACTGTTCAGTTCTGGTTTATTGTGATAATGGGAGATTAAACCTGGACCTTTGGAGCCTCAGGTCTGAGAGCCTCTTTGCATGATCATTATGCTATCTCCCTTGCCTCAAGGCCAATTTCTGAGAAGAGAGAGAGAGAGAGAGAGAAAACCACAGCATGAAAACTTGCTTCAGGAAGTGTGGTTAGTGCAAGATTAAAGGGAAATTACCTTTAGCACTTGTGTGGTGTTTTGGGGGACCTTTGAAATAAATTTTATAAGAATGTTTTGAGTTGATATTTTAGCATATATCCAGTTGTATATCCATTGTTATATAACATAAGTTAATGATTCATCGTCTTCTGCATTAGAGAAGAGATTAGCTCCCAAATATGGGAAAAGCATATAAATATTGGTCCACTTCCCAACAAAGCCCCCAAACCTAGATATAGACCAGGTCCAATGAGATAGGGCATATATATACATGTATCCATTAATTTAGGGCAAAATATATTTCTGCAAGCAAAAGTGCACAGTAGTTTGCAGTGAGTCAATAAATGAAGCAAGCAAGTAGAAAGACCTAAAAAAAAAAAACAAAAAAACCACAAAGTACCTAATGAAATAGTTTCTACTTAGACCTAGACACTCTCCTCACATACTTCCCTCCTCATCTACTTCCAGCCACCAGGTTCCAGATGATGCCAACCGGATTTCCCTGGGCAGACGACCCCACCAATGTGAGGTCTTTTCTTTCTTTCTTTCTTTCTTTCTTTCTTTCTTTCTTTCTTTCTTTCTTTCTTTCTTTCTTTCTTTCTTTCAGAAAGGAGACATTAACAAAACCGTAGGATAGAAGGGGTACAACTCCACACAATTCTTACCACCAGCTCTCTATATCCCATCCTCTCCCCTGATAGCTTTCCCATTCTTTATCCCTCTGGGAGTATGGACCCAAGGTCATTGTGGGTTGCAGAAGGTGGAAGGTCTGGCTTCTGTAATTGCTTCCCAGCTGAACATGGGCATTAACTGGTCGGTCCATACTCCCAGTCTGCTTCTCTCTTTCCCTAGTAGGGTGGGTCTCTGGGGAAGCAGAGCTCCAGGAAACATTGGTGAGGTGATGATAACAATAACTATCCATTGTCTTTTTGAACCCTAAGACAGCAGTATTTTATTTTCTAATTATTTTTGTGACAAAATTTTTATTTACCTATTAACATTATTGATTGATTTAACATAGGTTTTAAGACTACAAGATTTTAGGAGCAGTGTGTGTGGGTGTGTGTGTGTGTGTGTGTGTGTGTGTGTGTGTGTGTGTGTCTTTGTGTGCACAATTCACTGCACTAACCAGCAGAGTTCCTGTGGCATCACACCAATGGGAACACTATACCTGTCAAACCTTTAGAGACTCTGCATTTTCCAGAGGGTCTGTGCCAGTCTGCAGTCCCACCTGAGTGTGTACACCAAAGTTCTTCTTCTCCACGTGCTCCTCAGCACTTACCATTTCCTGTTTTGTTAATGTAGGCCACACGTGGATTTACTAAGGAATTAATGTCATGTAAGTATATAAAGTATGTATACACATGTAATAAATATATATGTTAATGTGTAATATAGTAAGCAATATATAACAGTACACTGCCTATATTTATAATACGTTAAATGAAGTAAAATGAATCAATATTATGTATACACATGTATTTGCTCTTTTGGTTGAATTACGGTTGATGTATTTTCTTTGAAACAAAAACAAATTATGGTAATATAAATTTAAATTAAAAATATTTTTTATTTATTAATTATTGGTAAAAACTGAGAAATTGAGAGGAAGGGGGAGATAAAGAGGGAGAAAGAGAGGCAGAGGGACTCCTGCAGATTTGCTTCACCACTTGTGAAGCTTTCCTCCTGCAGGAAGGGGCCAGGGGCTTGAACTTTTCAAAAAACCTTGTTTTAAGATAACGTAGATGAGAAATATCTGCAAATACACTACATAAATATATATATATATTAGATATTTTACTCTCCTGTGAGATTTTTCTGGAGAAAATTTGTAGGCAGAGCAAAATTTTCCTAGTCATTTATGCAGAGACTCTAGTTTGACTTTAGTGTTTTCATCATCAAATTGTAGGAGGGAGCTGGCATCCTCAATATTTAACATTCATGATGCTCATTTCCATGAATTCTTTTGTTTCGAGAGAGACCACTGAACATGCTTATCCAACCGGACAGTGATTCTCTTCATTACATTCTCTCTTACAAATATCTAGAAAAAGCAACGTGTGTGAAGAAATCTAGGAAGCAGGTGACTTTACCTGAGTATGAAGAAGTCTAAGTGCTACTTAAACAACTTTCATTCAGTCTTAATCAAAAAGTACCTCTTTGGTGCTATAGATCCATGACACACGTAGAGCATTCTATGGTATTAAACTGGAATTTATCTCAGATTTTTATCCCTTGCGGAATTAAGGTTATATATTGGGGCTGGTGGTGGTGTACTCGATTGAGTGCATGATATAGTGTGCAAGCACCTGGGTTCAAGCCTCCAGTCCTCACTCGTGGTGGTGCCAGGGAGGTTCACAAATAGTAAAACAGGTAGATCTGCAGGTATCTTTCTCTCTCTTCTTCTCTATCTCTTTCCATCTCAGATCTGCAGGTATCTTTCTCCCTCTTCCTCTCTATCTCCTTCCATCTCAGTTTCTCTCCATCTCTATCCAATAAATTAATAAATAAAATAAAAAAAAATAAGGTTATATTTCCTTGGCTATTTTTTTTTTATTTGACAGGACAGAGAAATATTGAAAGAGAGGGGGAGATAGAAAGGGAGAGAGCAGGTTAAGTGTACTTGGCGCAAAGCGCAAGGACCAGTGTAAGGATCCTGGTTCGAGTCCCTGGCTCCACACCTGCAGGGGAGTTACTTCACAAATGGTGAAGCAGGTCTGCAGGTGTCTATCTTTCTCTTCCCCTCTCTGTCTTCCCCTCTTCTCTCCATTTCTCTCTGTTCTATCCAACAACATCGACATCAATAACAACAATAACTACAACAATTAAACAACAAGGGCAACAAAAGGGAATAAATATATATATATGAAAATAAAGGGAGAGAGAAAGATAGACACCGACAGCTCAGCTTCACTGCTTGTGAAATGTCCCACTGCTTGTGGAGAGCAGGGGCTTGAACCCAGGTCCTTATGCATGGTAGGCTATTTTGTGTTAATCACTTGTTATTGCCGCTGTCTTCTCTTTTATCCTTTGCTCTTCCTTCATGCTTATCACATTATATATTTAAAATCTCTTTACTGTAGATCTATTGAATTTTTAAGAAAGCGACATTTTTTGTGTCATTTAGGGCAGAATTTCAAAGTTCATTTTTAAATGCTAATGTTTTTTTCTGAGGAAATCCAGAGGACATTTGCTCTCTCCAATTTGCTTTGAAAAATGCCCTATGCATGTTTCACTGAAGGGACTTTGTCTCTGTTTAAATCACAAGTGTGATCTTTTTACTTTATCTAGGTGCTCTGTGACCTCTGGCCACTGCCTCTGCTTTCTACCACACCTTAGAATTAGCAAGCTTGCAGGAAATATATCTTCTGACTCAACTTTGTAGAGCAAAAAGTATACCTCTTCAAGCTAACCCATGCTTGACATCACTCTTCTCTGTACGTTTTTTAAACATCCTTTTTTGACTACAATAGCTCAAAGTACTCTTATCACTTCATACTCAGTATAACAGGAGCTGTAAAAGCTTATCACAGCTGAAGCTAAACACTGGAACTTGATTTGAGGGAAACTGAGAGATGAAAGACATATTCCCTTCTTTCAAATCATGGCATATAAATGAAAAGACCTTTTTCATAAGAATTTCTGCTTTGCATTTGTGTGTTTGTATATATGACAGGAGTTTGGAGTGGGGGAAGGAGTTTTAAATTCTTGTCTAACTGTGAAGGCTTACCTTTCTACCTGCATGAGTTTTGAATATCAGTAAGATTTACTAAGAATGAGAGACAGCTCTCTGATTAGAGTAAATGCCTTACAATGTGTGCAGCCCTAGGCAACACATGGAAGTGACATGACTCCTTTCTTTTTCTGTGACTTGCAATCTGAATGTGAAGCAAAACAAACAAACAAAGCTTTCCTGGGAGTGGTGAGATCACACACTAGCAAGGGCCCAGTTCCATAAATAAATACTTTATAAGTTTAATATACTCCTCATATTATGCTAGTCTCATGTGATATCATGTCTGATACACAGATTAAATACATGGACCTACACTGTGTATCATATTATTTGTGTTTATGGAAAATCTGCTTTTTTTGTTTAAATTTCTTTATTGCAGGATTAATGATTTACAGTCTACAGTAAAATACAATAGTTTGTATGTGCATAAAATTTATCAGTTTTCCACGTAACAATTCAACCCCCACTAGGTCCTCCTCTGCCATCATGTTCCAGGATGTGAACCCTACCCCAAGGTTTTTTTACTTTGGTGCAATACACCAACTCTAGTCCAAATTCTGTTTTGTGTTTTCTCTTCTGATCTTGTTTTTCAACTTCTGCCTATGAGTGAGATCATCCCATATTAATTCTTTTATTTCTAACTCATCTCATTTAACAGGGTTTCTTCAAGCTCCATCCAAAATGAGGTAAAGAAGGTGAATTTACCATTTTTAATAGCTAAGTAGCATTCCATTGTGCATATATACCACAACTTGCTCAGCAGTTCATCTGCTATTGGACATATGGGTTGCTTCTAGGTTTTGGCTATTACAGATTATGCTGCGATGAACAAATCTTTCTGGATGGGTATGTTTGGCTCCTTAGGATATATCCCCAGAAGAGGAACTGCAGGGTCATTGCCTTGTGAGAGTTCTCCAGACTGCTCTCTACAGGAGTTGAAACAATTTACATTCCCATCAGTAGTGCAGATGGCTCCTTTGTCCCCACAGCCTCCCCACATTTGTTGCTGCTATTTTTTTAATTAATTTATTTATTTAAGAAAGGAGACATTAACAAAATCATAGGATGGTGGGGTACAACTCCACACAATTCCGCCACCCAATCTCCATATCCCATCCCCTCCCCTGATAGCTTTCCCATTCTCCATCCCTCTGGGAACATGGACCCAGGATCATTGTGGGTTGCAGAAGATAGAAGGTCTGGCTTCTGTAATTGCTTCCCTGCTGAACATGGGCATTGACTGGTCGGTCCATACTCCCAGTCTGCCTCTCTCTTTCCCTAGTAGGGTCAGTCTCTGGGGAAGCTGAGCTCCAGGATGCATTGGTGAGGTTTTCAGTCAAGGAAAGCCTGGCCAGCATCCTGATGGCATCTAGAACCTGGGGGCTGAAAAGAGAGTCAACATACAAAGCCAAACAAATTGTTGAAGAATCATGGACCCAAAGGTTGGAATAGTAGAGATGGAGTGTTGGGGGGGGGGTACTCACTGCAAACTCTAGTGTACTGCTGCTTTCAGGAATATATTTGCCCCAGTTTATGGATACCTATAAACATATGCTCTCTCTCACAGAACCTGGTCTATATCTAAGTTTTGGGACTTTGTTAGGAAATGAACCACCTGGGATGGAATTAGAGAATACTATGAAAGGAAAGGTCTCACCCAAGTGATGAAGCTGAAGGGTTGTCGTTCCACACCTGAAGTCTCTGGACACAGTTTGAAGTGAAGCATGCTGGGGTGGCACTCGTTGCGTTGATTAGGTTGCAATCATCAGATGTAATATTATTTGATAAGAACTGGGAGAAGCATACGGGAAAGTGGGTCCTACCCTAGGGTCCTAGGACTGGGGGAAGTTTAGGCTCTATAGTGGAGATGTGAGGTTCCTGCTGTCTTTGGGTTCAAGAAGACAATGGATAGTTACTGTTAACATTACATTATTTGGTAATTGGGTTAGCTTTGAAAAGTCCCTTTGTTAGAAATACAATCAATTTTCTCCCTCTCATATTAATTAAATAGTGATTTATATTACTACAATTTAATAGCTGTGTACATAAACACCATTCCCATCACCAAAATATCGTGTTCCATCCCCCCCACCCCACCCCCACTGGTCCAGGAAGCTGCATGCCTACCCTCCCGCTCACCAAAGGGTTTTTACTTTGATTCCCTACTTTCATTTTAGTCAGATCCTGCCTTTAGTTTTCCTTTTTAATCTTTCTCAACTTCTGTTGATGAGTGGGATCATCCCATACTCATCTTTATCTTTCTGACTTAACTCATTTAACATAATACCTTCTACCTCTGACCAAGATGGGTCAGAGAAGTTGAGTTCACTGTTCCTAGTAGCGGCAGGAAAATCTGCTTTTTACAGTTGGGAATAAGAACTCAAAAGCATCATGTTGAGTGAGATAATCCAGAAAGAGAAAGGCCAATACCAAATGAGATTACTTATAAGTGAATTTAAGAAAAAAGAACAGTAAGGGGAAAAAAGATAAGGTGAAACTTGAACAGCATGTTGTATATTGCACCAAAGCAAGTGACTCTAGGATAGGAGAGAAAGGGACAAGGTGAAGGGACACTGGGGCCCTCCAGTCAAGGGGAGTTGAAAGGTTGTGCCTATGTGTTAAAGACTATAATAGGACTCCATCAAATTGAAAAGTTTCAGCACAGCAAAAGAAACTAACACCCAGAGACTCCTTACAGAATGAGAGATCTTTACATGCCATACATCAGACAAAAGGCTAATAATCAAAATGCATAAAGAGCTTATCAAACTCAACAACAAGGAAATAAGTGACCTCATCCAAAAATGGGGAGAAGATGTGGACAAAATATTCACCAAAGAAGAGATCTAAAATGCCAACAGATATAGGAAAAAATGCTCCAAGGCATTGCAAAGAAATGCAAATAAAATGCAATGAGATACCACTTCACCCCTGTGAGACTGTCATACATCAGAAAGAACAGTCACAAGTGCTGGAGAGGTTGTGGGGGGCAATGGAACCCTTCTGCACTGCTGGTGGGAATGTCAATTGGTCCAATCCCAGTAGAGGGCAGTCTGGAAAACTCTGAGAAATCTAGAAATGAACCTTCCCTATGACCCTGCAATTCCTCTCCTGAGGATATAGCTTAAGGAATCAAATGCACCCATCATAAAAGATCTGTGTATATCTATGTGCATAGCAGCACAACTCGTAATAGCGAAAACCTGGAGGCAACTTAAGTATCCAACAACAGCTGAGTGGCTGAGTAAGTTGTGGTCTATATACACAGTGGAACATTACTCAGCTATTAAGAATGATAAATTCACCTTCCTCACCTCATCTTGGATGGAACTTGAAGGAATCATGTTAAGGAGATAAGCCAAAAAGAGAAGGATGATTTGACTCACGGGCACAGATTGAGAAATAAGTAGAGAAAAGGAAAACACAAAGTAGGCCTTGGACTGGGTTTGGTGTATTGCATCAAAGTAAAGAACTCTGGAGAGGGAGAGGGCTGGGGGTAGCTTTCCAGGTTGGTACATGATGGCAGAGGAGGACCTGAGCTGGGGGCGAGAGTATTTTGCATAAAACGAAAATTTGACACATGTACCAAATAACTGTATCTACTGTAAACCATTAATTCCCATAATAAAAAAATAAAAGACTATAGAGTAAACCATTAGCCACCCCAACACTAAAAAGTGTATCTGTTAATTTGTAGTGCTGCAGTTTCTTTTTTTTTTTTTTCCCATTTGATAAGATGGAGAGATACTGAGAGTGGAGGTGGGAGATAGGGAGAGAGAAAGATAGATACCTGCAAACCTGTTTCACCAATCACGAAGCGTCCCTGATGCAGGTGGGGAGTGGAAGGTCGACCCTAGTCCTTGCTGAGGCGTGTGGGTGGTACTATTTGCACTTCACTGGGTGTGCCACTGCCCAGACCCCCATCACTGCATTTTCTATCATTTATACTTCACTTAGGACTTACTTGCAACTGAGTCCTAATTGCAGAGGAATAATTAGTAAATCTCTCTAAAATTTAGGTGCATAAACATCAAAGCTTTGAGATTCTCTTTAGCAGAGTGGAAAACCAGATTTAAAAAGGAGTTCTTCCTTGAACACAACAGTTGCCTGTGTGAAAAAGCTTCTCCATTATCTTTGCTTGTAAGTATCTGTATCTGGTGAGTAGCAATTATCCCTGAGAATTATGGCATCAATTAAAAAAATAAAAGAAGCATCTAGTAGGCACTTTTGCTTTGTATATGAGTTATGAGAAACTTTGTTACCTACAGAGTAACTGATTTGAGGAAAGGTGTGTGAGATGAGTAGTTTTCAGATTGCTGACAGTCATGCTTTACAAACCAGTGAGATTAAATCACTATTAGAAATATATATATTTCCACCTGCCTGCATTAACTGCCATGACATCCTTGAAATAGCTCAAGAAAAAAAAAACTTTATCATCATCTTTGTCATGATGTACACAGTAATACAGTTTTTTATTCTAGATGCATACTTGCTTGTGATATGTTTGAAAATGGCCGACTTTTCAGATTTTATAAAGTATAAAGTGAATTAGAATAATTAAATTTCAGTGATTTGCTTATCTATTGTCAGAGATTATGGGTGCTACATTGGACTGATGACTTCTCTGGGAGATCTTACATACCTCTATAATATATAATGTACAGACAATGCTTCATATTTCTTGACAGTGCAAACAAAAGAATATCCAATGTGTTTGTTAAAGTTTGATTTTAATAACCAGACATTATTTACTTTCCAGCTTTGTTTTATTATTATTATTTGAATATTTTTCAAATTTATTTTTTTAATGACAAGGAGAAAGATACACATAGGGCACTGCTCGGCTCTGTTTTCTGGTTCTATGTTCTATGCTCAGCTCAGTGCAAATCTTGCCCTGTGCTTTCCTTCTCTGTCTTTATTTCCTAAGTTCCACCCATAAGTGAGATGATTTTAATGATGAATTCATATGGTAAGATTTTCATTTTTATTTATTTATTTGATATAGAGAAGTTGAGGGGGGGGAATAGAGAGGGGAGAGAGATACCTACAGCCTTGTTTCACCACTCATGAAGCTTTCCCCCTGCAGGTGGGGACCAGGGGCTTGAACGCGGGACCTTGCACACTATAATGTGTGTGCTTAACCAGGTGCGCCACCACCTGGCCCCTTATTTTTAATTTCTTTATTTGGGGGGGGGGGTTAATGGTTTACAGCCAACAACAAAATACAATTGTTTGCTTATGTGTAGCATTTCCCAGTTTTCCACATCACAATTCAACCCCTACTAGGTCCTCCTCTGCCATCATGTTCCAGGACATGAACCCTTCCCCAACCCCAGTCTCTTACTTTGGTGCAATACACCAACTCCAGTCCAAGTTATGCTTAGTGTTTTCTCTTCTGATCTTGTTTTTCCACTTCTGTCTGTGAGTGAGATCCTCCCACACCTATCCTTTTCTTATGATGAGATTTTAATTTTTAATTATTATTTATTTATTTATTTGATACAAGAAGAAACCAAGAAGGGAGAGGAGATAGAAAGGGAAAGAGAGAGACTCCTGCAGCCCTGCTTTACCACTAGTGAAGCTTCCCCCCTGCAGGTAGGGGTCAGGGGCTTGAACCTGAGTTCTTGTGCACTTAACTGGTTGCACTACCGCCTGGCCCTTGGTGAGTTTTTAGATTGATATAGTCTCACTTATTTATATTTTCTTCTGTTTCCCTTACTGTTGAAGATAAACCTGCAGACCTCACTAATTGTAAAGTGCTTGTCACTTATGTTTTCTTCTCTGTGTTTTATGCTTTCTAGTTTCATATAAAGTCTTCAATATATCTTGAATTAGCTTTATTTGTGAAACAGTTATGATCCATCCCCTCCCTTCCCATCTCCTCCCTTGAATTCAATTCCTTTCTCCTCCCTTCTATCCCTTCCCTTTGGATATTGACATCCATTCACTGAAGAAACTTTTCTCTATTGTGTGCTCTTGATTTCTTTTCTGTGCACTATTTGTCCATTTTTGGTTTTACTTCTGATATCTATATTCCTTTTTTTTAAAAAAAACTAGGTTTTGGGACTTTGTTAGGAAAGTGAGCCACCTGAAAAGGAATTAGAGAATCTTATGAAAAGAAAGGTCTCACTTGAGTAATGAGGTTGAAGGGTTGACATTCCATGACTGACATCTCTGGACACAGTCTGAAGTGAATGAAGTATGCTGAGGTGGTACTTGTTGCGTGATTAGGTTGGGATAACAGATGCAGTATCATTTGGTATGAATTGAGAGAAGCATGCAGGAAAGTAAGCCCCACCCTAGAGGTTCCAGGACTGGGGGAAATATAGGCTCTATAGAGGAAGTGTGAGGTTCCTGCTGTCTTAGGATTTAAGAAGACAATAGTTATTGCTATAATCACATTATCTATCAATTGGGTTAACTTTGAAGTATCTCTTTGTTAGGATTTGTTGTACCATACACAACATCACCATAATTTATGTCCTTTGACACTATTTGTATATAGCTGTGCTACTGGTTGCTTCTGTTCTCCGTGGTCTAAGCTTTTAAGAGAGTCAACATATCAAAGACTCAACCTATGGTCTGTGCATTAAAAAGGTTGAGACATTCAATTTTCTCCTCTCATATTATTTAATAGAAATTTATATGACTCCTATGACAAATTAATAGGAGTGTATATAAACATCATTCCCCATTCCTACCACCAAAACTCTGTGCCCCATCCCATCCTCTCACCCCCTCCCTCTCCCTCCCTCTCATTGAAGTTGAACTTCCACCCTTGTCCTCAATCCAGAGATTTTTATTTTGGTAAAGTCTCCTACTCCAAATTCAGTCAAAACCTGCTTTGAGTTTACCTTTCTGTTTTTCTTTCTCAACTTCTGTTGATGAGTGGGATCATCCCATACTCTGTCTTTGTCTTTCTGACTTAGCTCACTTAACATAATTCCTTCCAGCTCCATCCAAGATGGGTCATAGAAGGTGGGTTCACTGTTATTCATAGCTGCATAATATTCTATTGTATATATGTATTCCTTTCTATTGGTTTGTTTGCTTGTTTCTCTTCTAATACCAAGCTGTTTTGATTACTGTAGCTTTGAAGTAGCTTTAAGTCGGGAATCACAGTACCTCTTTTTTTTTCTTATTAAGAAAGAATTACTTAGAATTTCTCAGGGTTTTAGGCTAGTTACCAGTCACCTTAATAGACACCTCATTGCATCTGTATTGCTTTAGGTAAAACAACCATTTTGATAACATTGACTCTACTGATGTGTGACTATAGAATGTATTTTTTTGTTTATTTCTCTCTTCTTCCAACAGTATCTTACAGATTTCAGTGTATATGCCCTCTTTCTTGGTAAAATAGATGGTAGTGCCTCTTAAACTTTTATTTTCTTTTTATACAGACCAGCATATTCTGAGAAGCTTACTATTTTATGTCAAATCTTTCAAAATATCTTCAAAAGTATTAAGGTACAATATCTGATTAACTTACATCTTCTTTTGGAAAATCAGTTCTTCTTCAATCAACATGAACAAAAGTAACATTATGAGGATACCAGCCTTCCCTCTAATACAGAGGAAGTATCAGATAATTTCTATTATTTCTGTTTGATAAATCTGAGCTATTGCAATCAAAAGATTAAATAACTATGGGATACTATCAATAAGTGAATCAGATAGAATGGGATTAAAAGTACCTGATGGTGAAACATAATAGAAATACTTTTTTATTCCAGCCATCACAATGAATGAAACTTTTTTTTTTCTGGTAATTTTTTGACCTTTCACCATGACTCATTATTATTTTTCTTTTTTTATTGAATCATTCATCAGAGCACTCATACCTTTCTATCCCTATCTGACACCTCCAACCTCTAATTCCCATTCTTTAGTTGTCCGCCTCAGTCATGGCATCAATTTAAAATTCATTTTGCTATTCTTTTTGGATTTCTTTGCTAAGAGAATTCATTAGGGAATGCAATTTGGCACTTGGATATGTTTTTCCTCCAATCAATCTGAAGTAGTTGGCAGAGATATTTCATCTGTGGTGGCGATGTAGATCTTTTGGAAAGCTGCTAGGAATCTTAAGCAGACTTTTTTTTTGTACAAGTGAAGCCATATTTCATTATCATATGACTCCAATCAAACTTGCAATACATGTTATATGAGGTTCTGGGAACTTACTTTTGATTCTCAGGTTCTGTTGATATTTCTGTGTTCATTTAGTTTCATTTCTTAATTTTTCATGAAATGTTACAGGATTGGTTTATATGGCTGTTGTTTTGCAGTTTTTAAAGGGAAAAATTGGAAGCACTATACAAAGTTTCCTTGAGTAGAACAAAGTAAAATATGGAAAGAAATAAGGTCACTGACAATCTTATCTCTATGTAAATGCAATAAATTCTGTTCAATTCCTCAGTTGTAAGATCTTAGCTAGTGGAAGGTACTTAAATTGCGAGGGAAATGAGTTACTGGTGGATAAAAAGAACAGATTTGAAGAAATTCTATTTTAAGTATTTATCTGCAGTGTAGAATAAAGGCTTTCAAAATTGCTGACTTTAAAATTGGAAAATAATGATCCACTCTGAGCACTATTTTCCAGACACATGAATTCATTCTTGAACAAATTTTGCAAATAGTCACCTAGTTTTGTCCTGAGCACTTCCAGTGGTGATAGACCCATAAAGATAGATCTATAAATAGGTGGTTTTCATAGACTACTAGATGTAATACATGTACAATAATTTATGCAGGTTTAGTTCTTCTTGCTTTCAAACTTCTTTTTCTAAATTTTTTTTTTTTTTAGTATTTATTCCCTTTTGTTGCCCTTGTTGTAGTTATTATTGTTGTTGTTACTGATGTCCTTGTTGCTGGATAGGACAGAGAGAAATGGAGAGAGGAGGGGATGACAAAGAGTTGGAGAGAAAGACAGCTAGCTGAAGCGATCCTCTGCAGGTGGGGAGCTGGGGTCTTGAACAGGGATATTTACTCGGTTCCTTGTGCTTCAAGCCACGTGCGCTTAACCCCCTGCACTACTGCCGCATTCCCTTATGGTCACTTGTATCACTGTTCTTCTTTCTTGTCTTTTTAACTACTACATACTATCTAATTTATTTCCAAGTTTTTCATCTTCTCACCTTCAATCTATAAACATATTAGTCCTGAGAGAGGCAGGCTGGAAGTATGGACCGACTAGTCAATGCCCATGTTCAGTGGGGAAGCAATTACAGAAGCCAGACCTTCCACCTTTTGCATCCCACAATGACCTTGGGTCCATACTCCCGGAGGGATAAAGAATAGGAAAGCGATCAGGGGAGGGGATGGGATACGGAGATCTGGTGGTGGGAATTGTGTGGAGTTGTACAGCTCTTATCCTATGGTTTTGTCAGTGTTTCCTTTTTATAAATTAAAAAAAAAATTTTTTAATTTTAAAAAAAGTAAAAAAAAAAAAAAGAAAAGAAAAAAACATACTTAGTCCTTTTATTTTTAGGGCTCTAACTCTATTTTTTTTTTTAATTTCTTTACTGGCAGATTAATGTGTTACATTTGACAGTAAACACAATAGTTTGCACATGCACAACAGTTCTCAGTTTTCCACATAACAATACAACCCCGACTAGGTCCTCTGCCATCCTTTTTGGACCCGTACTCTTCCTCCCCCCACCTACCCCAGACCTTTTCCTTTGGTGCAATACACCAACTCCAGTTCAAATTCTGCTTAGTGTTTTCTCTTCTGATCTTGTTTTTTCAACTTCTGCCTGAGAGTGAGATCATCCCATACTCATCTTTCTGTTTCTCACTTATTTCACTTAACATGAATTGTTCAAGGACCACAAAAGATTGGCTGAAAATGGTGAAGTCACCATTTTTTAATAGCTGAGTAGTATTCCATTTATATATAGATATATATACCACAATTTGCTCAGCCACTCATCTGTTGTTGGACACCTGGGTTGCTTCCAGGTTTTGGCTATTACTAGTTGTGCTGCTAAGAGCATAGGTATACACAAATCTTTTTCAGATGGGTGTTTTGGGTTCTTTAGGATATATCCCCAGGAGGGGAATTGCAGGATCATAGGGTAGGTCCATTTCTAGCCTTCTGAGAGTTCTCCAGACTGTTCTCCACAGGGGTTGGACATTCCCACCAGCAGTGCAGGAGGGTTCCTTTGACCCCACACCCTCTCCAGCATTTGCAGCTGTTACCTTTTCTGATATGTGATGTTCTCACAGGAGTGAAGTGGTATCTCACTGTTGTCTTTATTTGCATTTCTCTGACAATTAGACTTGGAGCATTTTTTAATGTGTTTCTCGGCCTTTTGGATCTCTTCTATACTTAGTATTTTTTATCTTTCCCTCCCTCTACCTACTATCTATTGCCTATCTAGTTTATGAACTCATTCTTCCCTTGAACTTACTACATTTAGTTGCCATTTTTTCATTTTTATTTATTTCCCTAAAATATTTGGAAAATGGAGGAATATACAAAGATGCTTCTGGACTTAGAGCAACTAGTATTTAAGAATATTACCTCTGGAACATATTAACTTTAGAAATTTGGACAAAATGGTCTAAATTTCCTTGAACATAGGAATGATTGTATTTCTTCTCTTTTGAAGTATAACTAGCACTTGAATTCTCATGTATCTAGCGTACATATTTTTACGTTTCATTTCTTGCCTGCAGCCCATTTTTTTTTCTCTAATCTTATTCCTACATTTCCCATTCTGACAAAAAAATGTGCTAGGTTAAGTAGCTATTCTCTCTTTTATAGTCTTATATTTCTGTATTTCACTTTATACCTTCTGATAGCTTACCCCATGAAACTTTTCCTTAAAAATTATTTAATCCAAATTCTACCCACAGTTTGTTACAATTAAAATATCCGTTCCTCCCGAGTTCCACATTAATCTTTCAGATGCAAGTAATGTATTGTGTTTTGAATATCATAGTGAAGAAGGCAAATTATATGTGGGGAGAGGAGAAGAACTGCATCATGAAGTAATGGGAAATCACTAGAAATGGTTACGTGGAGATAAACAAGCTATTGACTAAAGACAAAGAAATCCAACATGATGGTCAGAGTCTGCTCCATCAAAGGAGACAGGAGAATATAGGGACCAACATGGAGCCATAGAAAAGCTCTACTAATAAGAAAAGGGGGGAAATGCACTCTATATTTAAAATAACCACTTGAATGTCTTTAGGCTCTTTAACTCTCTAGCTCTGGCTTCTCCATAAAGTGCAGACTATATCTCTGAAAGAATGAGTACCCATGATTAATAATTAACTACCTTAGTGACTTTCAGCAAACTCTTGGTTTGACTGAATCTGTTTTTAGGCTAAAAGTCTCAGACGATACTAATTCCCAGCCCCCGATTTTTGAATCTTTCTGAAATGCTTAAAACACTTTGAATTAAGCACGTCTCCACTGTCCTACAGAGGAACACTGAACAATTACCCTGTTCCTCCACTATCCTTAGATCAAACAAATAGGCAATTACTTCTCTTATCTGCATATATGGCCCCTAGACCACAATCTCATGTACATTATTCTTTCCATTAATACTTAGTGGAAATAAGGTTTGTGTTATTTCCTTTATCCTTATTATTTCAAATTCCATAAAGTTCAGAAACAGCTGTTGTTTACCCTTGAGCTAGTCCATACTCTTTCTGTGAAATGTGTGCTTCTACTTTTTCCTAAACAAATTTCTACCCTATTAATTTTTTGACCCATTTTTGAATGATTTCTCATGGCTAAGCTGATAATCCACTTAACCAGATGGTAGCAATCATATCTTTTTTTAAAAAAAAAACTTTTTTATTTTCCCTGCCTTCCCTACACATTTCTATAGTCATTATATCTGCCCACCAAGAGGACAGGAGTATAAAGGAAAGAAACAGTTTTTAGTTCATCATCATAGTCTTCCTAATACCAGAGCAAAGCTTAGCAAATTCAAAGCGAGTGTTAACTTAAAGTGTAGGTATTGGACTACAAGCATAAAACCATTTCTTTATTTGATAGACATGCATTGAATCAGAAACTGGGTTAAAACTCAGAAATCTGTGTTTTAACATGCCCCTTACCCTTTAGATAATTCTGGTGTGAGTTAAAAGCTAGACTCTGGGGGCTGGGTGGTGACGTACCCGGTTAAACATACATATCACCAAGCGCAAGGACCTGGGTTCAGGCCCCTGCTCTCCACCTGAAAGGGAAGGGAATGCTTCATAGTGGTGAAGCAGGTCTTCAGATATATCTCTCTCTTTCAAAGTCTTAACTATCTTTATTTATTTATTGGATAGAGACAGCCAGAAATTCAGAGGGGAGTGGAGATGAAAGAGAGACTCCAGCACACTGCTTCACCTCTTGCAAAGCTTTCTCCCCCACAGACTGAAATAAAATGAAAAGAAAAAAAAAAAAGGAAAAAACGGGGAGTGGGGAGCGGTGGATTCATAGTGCCAGCACCAAGCCCCAGCAATAAGTCTGAAGGCTAAAAAAAAAATAATAAAGTAGAGTCTACACTTGTCTGCATCTAGCAAGTGCTTTCTGAACAGATAAATGAGCACATGATGAACATATTGTCAGTAGTGTGACTATTGCTATAATTGTTCCTGTTGGCAAAAATCATATTTGTGAGATTTGAGCATTAATTTATAAATGATGAAATGCCTTTTGAAGTTCAACTAGAACAAACTGATAATCCTTAATTCCAAATAACGAGCTTCATCATGCTTCTTTCTCTTAAGACCAATCTCTAAATTTGAACAGTAGTTAAACCTGAAAGTATGAATGCTACATTTTGGAAATCATTGATTTTAATTCATTAGTGAGATAAAGGAAAACCGTAAGGGTCTCTGGAATTTTTTTTCCATTCTTCTTCTTCTAGCGTTTGCCCTTCTTCCATAGCCAGTCAACAGGTCAGGTTGAAAGCTGTCAGGAGCTGCTTGTTGCTGGCTTTGAAAGTGACTGGGATCCATGTGGATTCAGTCGGCTAGGAAGGATCGTCAGTTTCCCCAATGAACGGGTACTCACAGGATGCACCACAGGAAGGTCGATCCAATGCATCCCATTTTTTTCAATAAGACATGGGAAAGCTATCAGGGGAGGGGATGGGATATGGAGATCGGGTGGTGGGAATTGTGTGGAACTGTACCCCTCTTATCCTATGGTTTTGTTCATGTCTCCTTTCTTAAATAAAAAAAAAATAAGTTAAAAAAAAAGACATGGTACAACGCTTCACAAGTTGAATATGCTTAAGGTTGATTAGGAATTTATTAAAGCACAGACTTGATCCAGTTGATGTAGGGTAGTATCTGAGATTCATAAGCTCCCAAGTGGTGTGATTTCTACTGATCTAATGGCCATCTCACTTTGTGGAGGAAGAATGGAATGGAATGTGGGTTCCGGTTTAATGTATCAATTTAAATCATTGTGTAAATGGGGAAGATGATTTAGGGTTTGGAGATTATTTATTTTCTCTGAGTTCTAATTTTTTATCTGTGGACCATAATAAAAATATAGAAAAAACTGGAATGCTCCTTGACACACAAGCACTTAGGAAAATGATCTGTTATTCCCATAAAATGAAAAAAAAAATGGATAAAATGTCGAAATATCATGACAATCTCTGGTCAGAGAGTCTACAGACTGGGATGCAACTGGTTAATCTACTCCTGATGTGCTCACTCTGGAGTGTGAGGGTGATAAACAGGAGTTCTGTTGTCAACAGTTTTATAGCTACTGCAATTTCAGCATCATGCCATTGACCTGCAGCAGCTGAAATCACTGGTGCGACCGTCTGAAAACTGAACCCTTCTTCTGGCACTACACAGATTATCAGTCATTCCTGACAGAAATTAAGAGCACTATAAACCATAAGAACATTCTGATTTCCTTATTGTATACTTGAGGACATTACTCTTACTGAGAGCTATCTTGTTGCATATGGAATATTACTAAGAGACTTCTCACTGATAAAAGGCATTCACTAAATAAATATCTGCACTTGCTGTACATACTGGTTAGTAAACTACTGAACAACTAGTTATTTCAATTATATAGCTTAACATGAAAAAAATCCCTTTTTTTCTAAATTAAAGCAATGCATTTAGTAGACTTACTATTATTATTATTTTTACTAAGGGAGAACTATCATTTATAGAGCTAAATTTCTGAGTGATTGTCAAATTAGATCATATCCTTAAGAGTTCTTTGGGATATCTTTGGGGGAAATTATGAATATTTAAATATAATAGCTAAATACTCAGTTTAAGCTACAATGATTCATCATAAAATCTTCAACTCCAATGAAAAATGGATTTGCCCTCAAGGACTACTTTTAAAGATGTTGTATTAAGTATTTAAAGAAAGATGAGTCATCTTACTCCTTTGTGAGAATTGAGAAAGAACAGAAAAACATTTTTTTTAATTTGGACAGGGGTTGGGGATTAGAACAAAGAGGATAAAATAGAATAAAAAATCTGATCTGAAGTTTGATACTAGTAGTTGAAGATACACTGATTATTATGGAATGCTTTGACTATATGCTGATTTTCCCACAAATTTTTACTGCGAGGCTTTTTTTTTTCTATTTTGATATTATTAGCAATTAAGGCCTGGTGTTGGGTTAAATTATATCAGTTATCAGATAAGCATTTTGTTTAAGATGAGTAACTAATCTGTGGGAAGCTAGTGCCTGAGGAATCTAGACTGAGTAATGGGAGATGATTGATCATCTGGTGGCAGACTGATTATCACTTTCAGATGTGAGGTCAGCAGACAAGGGCTTTCTAAGAGGAGTACAGTTGATGGCATTTAAATAAGACACCATCATCCTTTGTATAATTTATTGACTACATTAAAGAGCCAAATAAAATTGAGAATATTTTCCTTATTAATTTTTCTTGAACATGAAGACTAAAATAGTTCAATTTTTTTTTATTTGTTGTAGCATCTCCTTAACTCTACGTCACTCTCTTTCAGGATATTTTCAACTTTTCTGCCATATCTTTCTAGAATTTTGTGAAATTAAGCTTTCCTAAGCTTTCAAAAAAAAAAAACAGTTTATTTAATCTACAATCAGGTTTTAAAATCCCATTATTTAAGATACACTATTTCCCTACAACCATTGCTTTTTCTTTTCCTTTTAAAAAGATTCACTTCCAATTATTCCTTATTTTAAAACTTCTCTTCTTGTTGCCTCAGATTGAACTTTCTGAACATATACTCCAATATATTTAGCAGCATTGAAAGTGGTCTTAGTGTAAAATGATATTTAATAGTATTATAGAAACTCACTGTCATCTTGGGGGCAGCACTTGAAAAAGTGGCTTTTTAAAAAATTGATTTAATAATGATCAACAAGACTGTAGGATAAGAGAGGTACAATTCCACATAATTCCCACGACCAGAGTTCTGTATTCTATCCCCTCCCTTGAAAGCTTTCCTATTCTTTATCTCTCTGGGAGCATGGGCCCAGGATCATTATGGGGTGCAGAATGTGGAAGGTCTGTCTTCTGTAATTAGGAAGAAAGAAAGAAAGAAAGAAAGAAAGAAAGAAAGAAAGAAAGAAAGAAAGAAAGAAAGAGAGAGAGAGAGAGAGAGGGAGAAAGGAAGGAAGGAAAGAAGGAAGGAAGGAAGGAAGGAAGGAAGGAAGGAAGGAAGGAAGGAAGGAAGGAAGGAAAAAGGAAAGAAAGAAAGGACAAATGTTGGAGAGGATGTGGAGAAAAAGGGATACTTTTTCACTGCTGGTGGGAGTACAAAATGGTCCAACTGTGGAAAGCAGTTTGGAGACTTATTGGAACACTAGGAATGGACCTACCCTATGACCCAGCAGTTCCTCTCCTGGGAATTCACCTGAAGGAGACAGAAACACCTGTCAGAAAAGATCCTTGTAAACTTAAATTTATAGCAGCACAGTTTGTAATTTCAAGAACCTGGAAACAACCCAGATGTCCAACATCAGACGAGTAGTTAAAAAGATTTGTGGTATATATACATGATGGAGTACTACTCAGCTGTTAAAAGTAATGCGGTTGTTCCCTTTTCATCCTCTTGGATGAAACTTGAGGACATTATGTTGAGTTAGATAAGCCAAAAGGAGAAAAATGATCTCACACTTATCTGTGGGACTTAATAAAATAGGGGCAGGGAGGGAGAGCACAAAGTGAATCATGGACTGGACATGGTTCTTCTTCTTCTAGCGTTTGCCCTTCTTCCATAGCCAGTCAACAGGTCAGGTTGAAAGCTGTCAGGAGCTGCTTGTTGCTGGCTTTGAAAGTGACTGGGATCCATGTGGATTCAGTCGGCTAGGAAGGATCGTCAGTTTCCCCAATGAATGGGTACTCACAGGATGCACCACGAGAAGGTCGATCCAATGCATCCCACTGGACATGGTGTATTGCACCAAAATGAAGGACTCTGGGCTGGAGGAGGAAGGGAGAGGGTGAATAGGAAAAAAACTCTGGGGGCCTATTATATAATGAAATTGTATGCACATGTCAATGATGGCACAGTAAATCATTAACCCTCTCAATAATAATAAAAATAAAACCTCAACTGTCTGGAGACAACTTCATAAGCCTGCTGCTCATCTCTGCTGAGATGAGGTCTCAGAATCTCTGACTTGACTGACAGAGAAGGCTCGGTTGTCATCACTATGATTTTCTCCTACTCTCTTCTGTCTGATATTTCCTGAGCCGTTTGTTTTGTCTTCAGCTCCCCGAGGCCTTAATTTTGAACATAAAATCCCTCTCTCACTCTACTTGTGCTAGACTTGCATAATTATTGCATTCCACATAACCAGGCACTATCTTAAATTGATTTTTCCCATGCTGGCTAATGTTGTTTTGACTACTTTAATCTGTCTGGTGCTGTTTTTATTACTTATCCAATCCGAGAAGAATCCATAAAAACCTTTATTTTTATGAAGTTTTTTTTATGAGAAAGTCCATGCAGAATGTGAAATAAAATGTGCAAGAGCCACGGTGTCAAGACAGGAACTGAATACTAAATATCAATGGAAGAAAATACTGCTCATTCAGTGATCAAAAATACCAACTTGTGGGCACATTGCAGTCACTGATGTCACCTTATTGCTACTCAAAATCCATAGAAATTCTATTAAAATAATTATATATTCATGGAAGTGCAACATACAGATACATTAAAGAACCTTTCATGTGATAAAAGGATAGATTTCTAGAATTATTTCTTGTCCTTTTTAGCTCCGAATTGCAGTGTGCTACTTGCATCCTAATGGTTTGTTTGGATATTTAAGACATGACTGTTACAAATCTCTAAATATTAGGCATCTTTCACGTATTTTTGGGTAGTTATTCTAAATGTATAAAAGATCTTCTGAAAGAAGAGAAAACACAAGTAGAACCTGGACTGGAATTGGTGTATTACACCAAAGTAAAAGACTCTGGGATGGGTGCATGGGGAGAATATAGGTCCAAGAAGGATGACAGAGGTCCTAGTGAGGGTTGTATTACTATATGGAAAACTTAGAAATGGTATGCATGTACAAACTTTTGTATTTACTGTTGAATGTAAAACATTAATTCCCCAATAAAGAAATTTAAAAAAAAGATCTTCTGAAAATGTTACACCTAAATCCAAAAACAATGCCGTTTCCAGAATAAATCAGATAATAAAGTGATCATTTTTTTAATGTAAGAAATACCACTTATTTGAATAATATCTAATACTCATGGTATTTTATTCTACATGTATTTGACAATAAACACAAGTGACCTTCTGTACCTTATTAATTTAATTTTGTATCATGTTATCGGTGGGGGGGGAGAGATAATGGTTCACTGTACAGTTGCTGGCATCTGTGTGCAGTCTCTCCTTTCCATATGATAGATGTCTGCAGAATACTTGAGCTCTAAACTTAGGCCCTTTTGTTTACCATGTGCCAGGGTTCCAATGCCATCTACATCCCTTCCCTTTTTCTCCTTCCTCAGCTGTTATATATTTTAGAAGCACATGTGCACATTTTAGGTTTCCCTAAGTTGTTATATGATGTCTGAACATTTTCAAACATTAAAGATATGATGTCAGTAAAAACTGTGTCATTACAAGGTAGTTTCACTTGGCTCAAATCATCAAATCCTAGTAGATTTTAGTCAATTCTTGGTCAGTTTAACAACTGTAGAAAAACCAAAATGAGGAGTAGAACAGTAACTACATGCAATACATATTTTGGTAATTTTCTTGAGAACTATATGCTGGCATATTACTAAATACTTCTCTATATCATTTAAAAATATTTATTTATTTTTATTGGATAGAGGTAGAAATTGACAGAAAAGGGAGACAGAGAAGGGAAGATATTTGCAGCACTACCTCACTGCTTGTGAAGCTTTTCCCTTACATCTGGGGATCAGGGACTTGAACCTGGGCCCTTGTGAATTGTGGTGTGAGCACTCAACCAGGTGCTCCATGGACTGGCCCCATTTTATATCATTTTTCGGTCCAGGACTTGAATTCATTTCTCTATAGAAATCCATATTTAAGGCTGAGCACTCCAATTCTCCAGTGGTAACCACATACCACTGACAACTAACACAATCAATAAATGCACACTGTAACTATTAGTACCAAGTCACAAGATAAAACAGCACCCTCACATGAGGCTAGTCTAAGATAGCAACTAATATTTTCAGAGCAAAATTACATTTACCTACTGCTAGAAACTGAGAAGATTTATATATGGCCCTTATCACTAGGAAGCAGGATCCTATATCAATAAAAATTGGTTTCTATGCCATTTCAAGTTATATATATACGTATATATATAGGCACTCTTTTAGTATATATGCATTCTTGTGAAATTGTTATGCCTTATATCTGGGATATGTCAATCTCTAAAGAGGAGAGTTCTTAGAATAATGTCAAGTACATAAATATCATCTGTATATTGTTCTGAGGTGCATATAATAACATGTAATATAATAATAAAATAATCTCACTTGTTTTCATTCTTCATGGATTTTATACTCTAGAGAAACAACATGATAATCTCAGACACAGTCACATATACCACTCTGTACTGAAAATTAGATAGTTTTGCCAGATCATACAATCCAGGGAGCCCATTTTATCTAGGCAAAAATAAGTTTGAGGATGAAGTAATATTTCTAATTTTATGAAATGGTATATAGAGTGGTCAGTGTAAACTAACATGGAAAAAAGAATGAAAGCTATTTTGTGGGGAAATGCAATCCTGCAAATGTTTCTTGAGCAGATCTGAAAAGAACAGAAGGTTATATGCAGAGAAATTCCAGAAAGCCAGTTGATGACCAGATTCTGTGGGGTTTGTGAAGCCATCATAGCTATCTATTTGAGACTTCATCTGCAGATCGGTGTGTACCAGTAGACAAGGAGAGTCAAATACTACATTTTCACTGTTAACAATAAAACAATTTACTTAGCAAGATTGAAGTTGACAAAATCTGTGTTTGCTCTTCATGTTTTCTTTACCAGCAATCAGATCCCAAGTCTGTTCAAACTGGGAGTCTTAAACTGTATTCTAGAACCATAGCGAGAGTTTACAGAGTAGAGATACAGTCCTTGATCTTACAATGTCTTTGCACATATTAGCATTCTTTTAAAACAGAAAGATCCCAGTGGGGATCTGACTATTATCAGCACATACATCTGAAAAATCAATAGCTATATGATATTACCTAGGAATATGTTCTAACAATTCAGTGTCGGTAGAGTTGTTATACTGTTCAGAGGAAAAAAAAAAACAAATAAAAGATGTACAGTGCTTGTTTGACTCCTGCACTTGATGAACTGCCCTCCCTGGAGGGCAGGTGAGCTATACTGCCCAAACTGGTAAAGAGGGAACTAGGCACTCTTTTTTAATACTTTTTTAATATTTATTTTCCCTTTTGTTGCCCTTGTTGTTTTTTCATTGTTGTTGTAGTTATTATTGTTGTCGTCATTGTTAGACAGAACATAGAGAAATGGAGGGGGAGACAGAGAGGGGGAGAGAAAGATAGACACCTGCAGACCTGCGTCACCGCCTGTGAAGCGACCCCCTTTGCAGGTGAACTCCCCTGCAGGTGGGGAGCCGGGGGCTTGAACCCGGATCCTTAACGCCGTCCTTGCGCTTTGCACCACGTGCGCGCTTAACCCGCTGCGCTACCCGCCCGCCCGACTCCCGGAACTAGGCATTCTTAAGAAGAGTCTGGATAAACTACCAAGGGCAGAGCCAAGATGCTGCATGAAGGCAAGCTGGGGGAAACTCTAACCAATAAGTCTTTAAAATAATAATAATAATAATGAATTAATTTTTCTTTTTTTACATTTCATTAGTGATTTAATATTGATTTATAAAGTTATGAGAGAACAGGGGTGTAATTCCAGACTGTTTGTACCACCAGAATTCTGTGTCCCCATTCCCTTCATAAGAAATCTCTTAGGACCCTGATCTTCTTGACCAGAAGGGAAATTATAGAAAACGTGAGAAGTATCAAAGAAGGAGATGCAGAGGAATCACACGGGAAACTTGCAACATGTGAACATAGGAAGAACTGCTAAGAACAGAGGAACAGGACACAGGCAACCTGTAAAGTCCTACTCAGAGTCAGGAACAACTGATATGAAAAGGAAGCCAAGTTTCTGTAGGTGAGAATAAGAAGTCCCTCTGGTACCCATAAAGCTGCCTTGACTGGTTTGCTTCTGAATATTTAAGATTTGTCTGGTAGCAGTATTTACCCGTCTCCACAAATATGGTTCTTTCCCAAACATTCTAATGATTAAAATCATTTTTTAAATTTCCTTTTATTATCTTTATTTATTTGATAGAGACAGCCAGAAATCTAGTTTGCAGGGAAGCATTGAGAGGGAGAGAGACAGAGAGACACCTGCGATACTGCTTCACTGCTCACAGAGCTTTCCCCCTGCAGGTATGGACTTGGGCTTGAACCCGGATTCTTGCTCATTACAGCCTATGCACTCAGTAAGGTGTGCCACCACCGGGCCCCCTCTGTATCTATTTTCTTTCCTTCCATTCCTTGGATGATTTCTCATTTCTTATTTACCCTGCTTCTTTAATTTCTCTCACTTCACTTTTCAGTGTAATTTTCTTGTTTCTCCTATCCTTACTTCTTTATTTTTATTCTTTTTTTCTTAATTATGATATGGGTCAGAAGTGAGCGCTTTCAATTATTGGGCATATTTATTAAAGTCAAGTTTTGTAATTTCAACACCTCTTTCATAATTTACATAAAGTTATAAATATGTCATAAGTAATGATTAGTTATAAGGAATTGATTGTATTGAGATAAAATTATTTTTTGTACCTATTAGGAACTCTGGATAGAAAAATAAACAGGAGATTTTTTTGTGTGTGGGATAAAGGAATACTCTGCTAAAATTTAAACAGGAGACGCTCACTCGAGTCTTACCATGGAGGAATAGTAGATAAAACTTTAAAAGTAGTGAGCAAGTGCATGGACTCTGGCTCTGTATAGGAGTTGGAGATTTGGGCTTTCCTGTCAGAAGAGTAAAACCTCTTTGCTCCTTTTGTGCAAATATCTATTGATACTCTTAATCTGTGTAGTGTTGCATCAGCTTTAAAAGTAGTGTGGGTAAAAGCATTTTCCAAATTACATTTTCTTTAGAGAACTGTAATATTTCTTTATAAGCATCCTTTTATCTATTCTTATTGCCACCAATATTATTGCTAGGGATTAACGCCAGCATTATGAACCCATTACTCCAGGTGGCTGTTTGTTTTTCCTTTCCACCTTATTTATTGGCCAGAGAGAAATTGAGGGGAAGAGGGTGGTGATAGAGAAGGAGATAGGAGACACCTGCAGACCTGCTTCATCACTCTTCAAGAGTACTCCCTGCAGGTAGGGAGCAAGGGCTCAAACCCAGGGCCTTGCACATAGTAACCTATGAGCTCAACTGGGTGCATGACCACCCAGCCCCCCTTTACTCTTCTATTTTGTCAAAATATCTTTATCCATTCTTTTTAAATTAAAGTGTCAACAAATGGTAAAAGCAAGAAGCATTCCAATTTAATTTTTTATTGTCAAACTTGATACTTCCTAAAATGTACAGGGGCGTTGTAAATATTTCCCTTACATATTTGCAAAAATTTGTTAGTATGAGATTATGTTGTTAGTTTATATGATTGGTAAATTAATCACAGCAGAACCTTCTCATTCTCAGAATTTACCGAACCACCCTAATGTGGCTATGAGGTTTTAGGTTTCTAAAACCTTGAGGGAGGGCTGGCTGCTTCTCAGCGGTTTTAATGACTCTGCAGGATTTGAATTAGAATGACCAATATTCCAGAAAAGAAACATAGGCTTTGATCTGGATACATTTTATTAGTCTGTCATTCAGAAAATCTAGGGGGTCTTTGGTCTCTTATTATTAATCAGCAGGTGTGCTTTTCTGAAATGAGTCTTTCTAGAAGATAGTGACTTCTTACTCATTTCGATTCTCACACAACCTTGGAATAACTCTTGTTTTTGTGGGTTTTCCTCATATCTACCATGACATGGAAAAGAAATTTCAAGAGGTTTGAGTGAAATCACTAAATTTGAGATGAGAAATTTGGGGTCCTAATTCTACCACAGGAATGTACTCATCAGTGAGCTAGTCCAATGATCTCTTATACTCAGCAGTTGCATTGGTAAAATATGGCTTATAGGGAAAGCATCAAAGCAAAATAAAACAAGCAAACAAAAAAAGAAAGAAATATTCCTCACTGGACAGCCATCCCAACACCTGAAAAAAAAATACTTGAGGCATACAATATAAAATAAACACATAATAGATCTGGGTAGAATTGAGAAAACCAACCATCTGATGGAAATAATATGGTTTCTAGAAAGACTCAATTGAAATATTAAGTAATTTATAGAAGTACTGTGTCATCATTCGTATATGGATAACTACAAAATAAGATAAAAGGCAAAAATTGCAGAGGCACGCCTTGCATTTTGCAAGTGGGTGGGAGAAGTGATTTAGAGTAGATGACTCACTCCCAATTTTCTACCCCAGATCCTATGGTTTGATAGAGACAATCTGACAAGGAGTCTCAGACTATTAGCACTGGGTGGTTTTCCCTGGGTGGTTGAATTAGAGTTTATGCTAGCTGTTTACTAATACTTTTCAGTATGTGTCCCATTTTCTTTCTTTCTTTTTTAGATAGAGAGGAACAGAGTGAAAGGGAAGAGAGGACTGCACAGTACCTTCTTTTAATTTGATGTGAGCTGGACTTGAACCTGGGTTATGTGCAAGGCAAAGCAGCGCACTGTCAAGGTGGGCTGTCTTGCTGGTCTTCTGACATTTTCTGTATTGAGGCTATCTTATTTGCTAATCAGAGAAAAGAAGGAGGCAGTTTGAGTTTGAAATGTATGTAGTTCTGTATGTAGTTCTGTCTACATTCAATTAGAGGAGTTGCTCTGACAAGCTCTAGCAGACATTTGTGTGTCTGTCTGACTGGACTCTGCAGACTTGTCTGGTACCTTGTGGGAAGTGCAATGACACTGGTGAAAGTTCTAGCACTGTGACATCTCTCATCTCTCTACCTGAATAAAAACCAGCCTGCAGTGGTAAGAATCATACATATACAAGAAAGTAGTTCCTCAAATTAACCCCCCCCCCGTTTAAATCAATAGACAAACTGCATCTTTTAATGTCATATTGAACATTTTAGTACTGTTCATTTTGTTTACCGATTTATTTTTGCCACCAGAATTATAACTAGGACTTAATGTCTGCACAAATTGTGATTCTTCATGGAAAGAGAAAGAGAAGGAGAGAGAGAGAGAGAGAGAGAGAAGGTTTGATCCATCTACAGCACTGTCCCACCATTTATGAAGCTTCTTTCTGCAAATGAGACTTGAACCTAGGTCATCTCATATGGTAGGAATTGCAGCTGCAATTGCATTCTATCAGCTGACTCACCACACAGTCTGAAATTGTCGCATTGTTGGGGCTGGAGACACAGGAGGCCCAAAGATCACTCAGTGAGACTAGATTTGTGAGTTTAACTGAGAGTCTGGTGTGTCCTTTCACTGACCTGCACCATCATAAATGTGAGGATGAGCCAGCAAGAAAGCAATTCCTTCAGGGCCATTGTCCTTTTATAAATCTGGAAATGTCTTCTGATCAAACAGTTTAAGGCTGGATAATAATGCTGAAAAAAAAAAAAAAGGGAGTCGGGAGGTAGCACAGGGGTTAAGTGCACATGGCGCAAAACACCAAGGACCAGAGTAAAGATCCCGGTTGGAGCCCCTGGCTCCCCACCTGCAGGAGAGTCGCTTTACAATCAGTGAAGCACGTCTGCAGGTATCTTTCTCTTCCCCTCTGTCTCCCCCTCCTCTCTCAGTTTCTGTCTGTCCTTTCCAACAATGATGACGTCAATAACAACAACAATAATAACTACAAAACAACAGGGGCAGCAAAAGGGAAATAAATAAATATTTAAAAAACACACAAAAGGACATTTGGAGAGGGGGGCTGGAAAATAACTCATCTATTTGGGTGTGTGATTAGCCATGTGTGCAGCCCAGACACCACATGGGAGTACTGTCGCCCTGGGAAATCACTTCTGCAGTGGAATGTCTCCTTCACTACCTGAAATAGAGAGAACGAAATATTCATTCAGGAGCAGTGAAGTTGCACACAATTTTCTCCTTGTGCCATACATAAAATAAAAGGAGAACACTGTAAAATAAACTTTTAGCTCTTTTTACCTCTCTCACTTTCTTTTTTACTGTACAAATATTTATTTTCTTGTCATTTGTTTTTGCGCAGGGACCTGGAGCATGACAATCTATGCACTCTACCCAGTGAGTTCTCAGCTCCACCCACTCTTGCCATTTATTTATGTACTTTTAAAACCACATATTGTTTATTTAATCATTTTTCTCCCGTGTTTTATGACAGAAGAAGAAACTTGTTAGCACTGAGAATTAGGTTCACCACTAAGGATTTCTTCCCATCTATACACAGCACCACCAGATTCTGTTTTTCTGGGGCCGGGTGGTGGCACACCTGGTTGAGCACACGTATTACAATGCGTAAGGACCTGGGTTTGAGCCCCCAGCCCCTACCTGTAGGGGGAAAGCTTTGTGAGAGGTGAAGCAGAGCTTCAGGTGTCTCTCTCTCTCTTTCTATCATCTCCTTCCCTCTCAATTTCTGGCTGTCTCTATCCAATAAATAAAGATAATAAATTTTTTTAAAAAAGGTTCTGTTCTTATATTGTTACTGCCCTTTCCTCTGAAAATAAGCAAGACTTCACAGCATAAAAAGCATTCGTCAATGAGCTCAGAATGTCAACACATTAAAACAAGAGAAATGACTTATTTATTTATTTATATTTATTTATTTATTTATTTATTTATTTATTACCAGAGCACTGCTCAGCTCTGGCTTATGGTGGTGCAGGGGACTGAACCTGGGACTTTGGAGCCTCAGGCATGAGTGTCTCTTTGCATAACCATTATGCTATCTACCCTCTGCCTTATTTGTCTAAATATTATATATTTTTATAAACTTTCTTTCTACTATCTTTATTTATTTATTGGCTAGAGACAATAAGAAATCGAGAGGGAGGGGGGAGATAGAAAGGGAGAGAAACAGAAAGACACCTACAGCCCAACTTCACCACTCGTGAAGCTTTCTCCCTGTAGCTGGGGACCAGAGTCTTGAACCTGGGTCCTTGTGCATTGTAACATACACACTCAACCAGGTATGCCACCACCCAGTCCCTAAATATTATATTTTATTGATAAAGACAAATCACAATATAGAAATCAAATCATTATAATTATAAATTGTGTGCTACACTTACATATTGAAACCTTAGTTGAGGTAAGCACAGTGGAATGCAATTTTTTAAAAGAAGTAAAACATCCTTTATTTAAAAAAAAATTTATTAGTGATTTAATAATGATTTACAAAATTACATGTCAACAGGAGTATAATTCTACACCATTCCCACCACCAGAGTTCTGAACCTTCAGTCTCCCCACTGCAAGCCACTACATTTCCCTTAAGGTTGTAGACATGGGCCAACCATCACCTCTAACTCTCTGTCTACACTTATGCATAATTGCCCCCTTTTTCTTCTAGATGCAGTCCTCTCTTCCCCTTCAAGCCATTCATGCATGTTCTTTTTTTTTTATTTTATTTAAGAAAGGATTAATTAACAAAACCATAGGGTAGAAGGGGTACAACTCCACACAATTCCCACCACCCAATCTCCATAACCCACCCCCTCCCCTGATAGCTTTCCCATTCTCTATCTCTCTGGGAGCATGGACCCAGGGTCATTGTGGGTTGCAGAAGGTAGAAGGTCTGGCTTCTGTAATTGCTTCCCCGCTGAACATGGACATTGACTGGTCGGTCCATACTCCCAGTCTGCCTCTCTTTTTCCCTAGTAGGGTGGGTCTCTGGGGAAGTGGAGCTCCAGCGCACATTGGTGGGGTCTTCAGTCCAGGGAAGCCTGGCCAGCATCCTGGTGGCATCTGGAACCTGGTGATTGAAAAGAGAGTTAACATACAAAGCCAAACAAATTGTTGAGCAATCATGGACCCAAAGCTTGGAAGAGTGGAGAGGAAGTGTTAGGGGGGTACTCACTGCAAACTCTAGTGTACTTCTGCTTTCAGGAATATATTTTGCACTAGTTTATGGATACCTGTGAACATACGCTCTCTCTCACAGAAACTGGTGTATATCTAGGTTTTGGGACTTTGTTAGAAAGTGAACCACCTGAGATGAAATTAGAGTGTACCTCAGACTGTGTCCAGAGACTTCACATGTGGAATGACAACCCTTCAGCTTCATTACTCGGGTGAGACCTTTCCTTTTATAGTACACTCTAGTTTCATCTCATGTTCTTTAACTCAGGGGGTGATGGCATGTATATTTGTCACTAAATACTGAGACATAAGCGTTTACATCTGATGTGTTCATTAGACTATTTGAAAATTATGTTGTCATATTTATTGCAGATTGAAGAGCATGTTTGGGATCTGAAGTCATGAAACCATGGCTTCTTCCGGTTTAAGGGATTATTCCATGAATAGTTTCTGTGGTCTAGCAGGTGACTCAGTGGTAGAAGACAGGGTTGGCCTATTTGAGATGTGTGTTCGATTTCTTCTCCTCATATTCCAGAGTGATGCACTCATTTCTCTCTCTGTGTAGGCAGATTAGTCCTTTAAGTCTGACTTTTCCACAAGGAACTCCAGTTTGGGGTCCCTTGTGTTATTCTGAACTAGAAACAGAAGTCTCTAGTACAATGACTGTTTCCATTGGCATCTAGAATTCCAATTCTATACTTGTTACATTTGATAAGCCAACACTGGAACATTATTGGGATGAAGTCTAGAATTATATTAATTAACTTATCTGTGTTATACCTTCTTTTTGGTGACACTTGGGTCACATACATGCATGATTTCACTGCTTCTGAGTTGTCCTTTTTTCTCCCCCTCATTTCTTAGATTTCAGATATAGAGAGAACAAGATAGAGAAAGGCAGAGTATTGGGGAGATAGACTGGAGCTGGAGCTTCCCAGTACCACAGCATTCCTGTATTGTGCTAGGACTTGATCCTAGCCATGAGCATGTTAAGGCACACACCCTACCAGCTGAACTATCTCCTGGCTCCATTCTATGAGTTTTGACCAAGTTTAATGTCACGTGTGTACCATTACAGTGTTGGGTGAAACAGATTCACTAAACTCATCTTTCTTTTTCTCTGAATCCCTCATCACTTCCTTGTTGTTGTCTGTTTTGTTCATTTTTTAGACAGTTATCCAAACTTTCCAGTTGTTAAAATTTTTTTTGTGTGTGTATGTGGCATAAGAACAAGACTCAATTCATGTTGTTGATAGTGTTAGAGAATAAACTTGACAACTGTCACATGTATGTCCTGTGTGCTACTGTTAAGCTATATTCTGGTTCCAATTCTTTGATTAGTGGCTGCATGATATTTTTCTTCATCTCTACACATTTATTGATAAAAATAAGGAAATGTTTCAAGAAAAACTGTTAGTGTTTTCATAACTGAGTGCATGTCACAGAATGTGATTACACAAGCCGAAATGGTATGACTTACTGCAAATGTAGGCAGTATAATATAGCCTATTGGGAACACTATCATATATAAGGTTTGTCATTAACTGAAATGTCAATAGGTGATACACAACTATAGTTAATTCCAGTTTGGTCTTAATGTATCTATAGTATATGTGGATTTCTTATAGATAGCATGCAGTGAGTCTTGGTTTTTGTCCACTCAGTTTATCTTTTCATGAGTTTATTTAGATTACTGATAGCTAAAGAAATGGAAGTGTTGAAGTGAATTTCTTTCTATTTTGACATCCTAATTAAAAACTCTTAATAAAAATACTTGAAACAATATGTCCTGAGGGCACAAGGAATCTGTCAGAAATCAGGAACAACATTTGGTTATTTTAGGCTGTTGTGACCATTCATAATAAATTTTAATTGTGTTACAATAATAAAATATGTACCAAACCAAAAGTTGTGGGGTATCACTAATGCCAATTTAATGGAAAAATTTCAAGCTTAAACATTTACATAGTAAAGAAAAAAGAACTAGAATAGACAATCTGTGATTCCAGCTCAGACATGTAGTCAACCAGGAATTAGAAGTAAACAAATACTTTGTGGTCTGAGAGGTGGCACAGTGGATAAAACGTCGATCTCTCAAGCATAAGGTCCTGAGTTCAATCCCCAGCAGCACATGTACCTGAGTGATGTCTGGTTCTTTCTCTCTCTCCTATCCCTCTCATTAATAAATTAATACAATTAAGAAAAAGAAATACTTTAAGTACTAATACTTTAAATACTTTAAGTAAGGGGGGTGAATGGGTGAAAAAAAATGGCATACAATAGAGGCAAGTAAGAAAGTCAAATGGACTCTTCCTAAATATCAACATCATTATTACCTTGCCACCTGCCCCTACTGACCAGAGAAATAACAATCACTATTTATTTAGAAATAAAATCATATTTAGTATTAAAGAGTAATTATTATTGAACATTTTATACACATTTAAATACTTATAAAATAATACTTTAAATCTAGTTTAGGGAAATTGTGAGGATATGGTAGAGCCTGGCAGGGCTTGACCTGAGGGTTGTGTCTATCCTGTTAGTCTCTCTCTCTATGGAGATGTTGAGCGAGGGGGACATGGGAACCCCAAAGGATTGCCACCTCATATCAGACTCCCTGCCTTACAAAGCACCCTGCATTTTCCTGCCTCCAGGAGCCCAGCATTCCTTAAGACTTTAAGCCAGCACCCCCTGCCCCACCCTGCATTCCTTGATACTATTCTTTCTCCTTTTATTACCTACATATCAATCTTCTGCTTTGTCTTACAAATGACTAAAGGTCTCCTTCCTAATTCCCCACAGGGTATTATTAATCCTACCAGTTAAACCCCTAGCAACAGTTACTAAGGAAGTTGCTAAGGGCAGACCAGGAGGCTGAGCCAGCCATTGCGATTTGTGCCATGTGGCTTAACCAGGTGTGCTACAGCCTGGGGTGCTTGGATGATTTGAATTGCCTTACTGACAAGAGTATGGTTCCTGGGTCATCTCTCTCTCATCGCTAGCCTGACAATCTAGTTATATAAAAAGAATAATGTATCAAAATGTAAGTGGGGTGGTTTTATTCAGAAATAATTACATTAAAGAATGCCTGGCCTGTGGCATTCTTTAATTTGTTGAATTTTATTAATTTGGGGCTTCTCCATTATAGACAATGCGCTGTCCTGATAAACACATCTGGTGAACTCCAGTCTGTTTCCTTTTTCACTCTGACAAACTAGTTTCTTTTTTTAAAAAATTTTATTTATTTATTTTCCCTTTTGTTGCCTTTGTTGTCTTTTTATTGTTGTAGTTATTATTGTTATTGTTATTGATGTCATCATTGTTAGACAGGATAGAGAGAAATGGAGAGAGGAGGGGAAGACAGAGAGGGGGAGAGAAAGACAGACACCTGCAGACCTGCTTCACAGCTCCTGAAGGGGAGCTGGGGCTGGAACCCGGATCTTTACGCAAGTCCTTGTGCTTTGCACCACGTGCGCTTAACCGGCTGGGCTACCGCCAGACTCCAGACAAACTAGTTTCATAACCTTTCTTCTTTAGAATAAATTTCTGGGTGCCAGCATTTGGTCGTGCAGTCCTGGTAGCTTTGCATCTGTTATGCATATATACTATTTCCATAATCAAATTTCTGCCTATTTGAAATTCCAAATACCATCTTCTTAAATACTCCTCTAGTCTTTACATAACGAGGCCATCTTTTTATCTTATATTTTTGCTACCAAACAATTACTTGTAGAGTTTAGACATGAGACTTTTGAAAAACTTCTGGACACTGACCTCTATGTTTGTCTGACTGGATTTTCACTGCCAGTCCAAACCAATTTGAGTGTTGCATCATTTCTTCTGGCCCCTAACTTGTCTAACGAATAAATCCAGAGATAGGATAATATGCTTTTTTAATATTAATAGTTTTAATTTTATTTTTTTATATTTATTTTCCCTTTTGTTCCCCTTGTTATTTTTTATTCTTGTTGTTACTGATGTCGTCGTTGTTGAATAGGACAGAGAGAAATGGAGAGAGGAGGAGAAGACACCTGCAGACCTGCTTCACCACTTGTGAGGCGACTCCACTGCAGCTGGGAAGCTGCTGGTCCTTGCGCTTTATGCCACGTGCGCTTAACCCGCTGCACTACCACCCGACTCCCAATAGTTTTTATCTTAAAATAATTAGAAAATATACTCAGGGGGACTGGCGGGTTAAGCGCACATGGCGCAAAGCGCAAGGACTGACATAAAGATCCCGGTTTGAGCCCCTGCTCCCCACTTGCAGGGGAGTCGCTTCACAGGAGGTGAAGCAGGCCTACAGGTGTCTGTCTTTCTCTCTCCCTCTCTGTCTTCCCCATCTCTTTTCATTTCTCTCTGTCCTATCCAACAACGATGACATCAACAACAACAACAACAATAACTACAACAACAATAAAACAACAAGGGTAACAAAAAGGGGGGATAAAATATACTCAGGAAGTAGAATGATGAAGTTAATGACCTCAATGGATCTGCTAAGTTTTATTTTATTTTTTATTGGTGATTTAATAATGGTTAACAAGGTTGTAGGATAAGAGGGGTACAATTCCAGGGAGTCGGGCGGTAGAGCAGTGGGTTAAGCGCTCCTGGCTCAAAACTCGAGGACCGACATAAGGATCCCGATTCCAGCCCCCGGCTCCCCACCTGCAGGGGAGTCACTTCACAGGCGGTGAAGCAGGTCTGCAGGGGTCTATCTTTCTCTCTCCCTCTGTCTAACCCCTCCTCTCTCCATTTCTCTCTGTCCTATCTAACAACGACATCAATAACAACAACAACAATAATAACCACCACAACAATAAAAACCAACAGGGGCAACAAAAGGGAAAATAAATAAATACATATTTAAAAACAGAGGGGTACAAGTCCATATATTTTATCACCAGAGTTCCTTATCCCAACCCCTTCATTGCAAGTTTCCTTATTCTTTATCTTTCTGAAAATATGGACCAAAACTGTTTACGGGGTGCAGGGGGTGGAAGGTCTGTCTTCGTAGTTGCTTCTCAGCTGGATGTGGGCTATGGCGGGCCTATCTATACCCCCCAGCCTGTTTCCCTAGTGGGGCACGGCTCTAGGGAGATAGGGTTCCAGGACACACTGGTGAGGCTGTCTGCCCACAGAAGTCAAGTTGGTGTCATGGTAGCATCTACAACTTGGCGGCTGAAAAGGAATATATATGGCAGAACAAAAGGTTTAATAACCAGGAACCTATAAGTAAGAATAGAGCAGATAGAACTAAGGGTCTTTGTATGGGAAAAAGCTAAGAAGTTTACTTTAGGTATATTCCAAGGAGCCCATGACTTATTTTTAAATTAATTTATTGTGGTTTGAGACATAGAAATTGAAAGGGAGGGGAGATAAACAAGGAAATAGGGACACCTCCAGCATTGCTTCACCACTTGGGAAACTTCTCCTCTGAGGTGGGGACCAGGGGCTTGAAACCAGGCCCTTGTGAATGATAATGTGTATTTAACCAGGTGTGTCACCACTCAGCCCCCTGTTAAGTACTTTTTTTTTTTTTGCCTCCAGGGTTATTGCTGGGGCTCGGTGCCTGCACTATGAACCCACTGCTCCTGGAGGCCATTTTTTCCCCTTGTGTTGCCCTCATTGTTTATCCTTTTTGTGGTTATTATTATTGTTGTTATTGATGTCATTGTTGTTGGATAGGACAGAGAGAAATGAGTTGTTTTTTTGTTTTGTTTGTTTCCATGGTTATTATCACTGGGATGTGGTGCCTACATAACAGATCTATTGCTCCTGACACAATCACTTTACACTTTTTCTCCCTTGATTCCTTCCTTTCTCCCCTCCTACTTCCCCTCCTTCCTTCCTTCATTTCTTTTTTTCTTTCTATAGAAACAGAGAAATAGAGAGAAAGAAACAGGGAGAGATAGGAGGCTAGAAATGGAACTAACCCATAACTCAGCAATTCCTCTTTTGGGGAATCAAACACACCCAACCCAAAAGATCTTAATGTTTATAGCAGCGTAATTTTCAGTAGCTAAAACTTGGATGCAGCCTTCATGGCCAACAATAGACAAGTGGCTGAGTGATAGCCAAAACCTGGAAGCAACTTATGTGTCTAATAACAGATGAGTGGTTGACTAAGTTGTGGTATATATACACAATGGAATACTACTCAGCTATTAAAAAAGGTGAATTCACCTTTTTTACCTCATCTTGGATGAAGTTTGAAGGAATCATGTTAAGTGAGATTAGCCAGAAAGTGAAGGATGAATATGGGATGATCTCACTCAAAGACAGGAGTTGAGAAATAAAAACAGAAGGAGAAACACAAAGTAGAACTTGGACTGGATTTGGTGCATTATATCAAAGTGAAGGACTCAGAGGAAGGGGGATTTCAGGTCCTGGTGCATTATGGTAGAGAAAGATGTGGGCCAGGGTTGAGAGTGTTTTGTAGAAAAACAAGAAAGTTTGCAAATGTACCATCAACTCAATTTACTGTGGACAATAATTCCCCGAATAAAAACATTTTTTAAAAGAAGGCATTTTGCTCAACTTCATCACAGACTCCTCTCCCTCTCTCTCTCCCTCCCTCTCTCTCTCTCTCTCTCTCTCTCTCCCTCCGTCCCTCCCTTCCTCTCTCTCTCATACACACACACACACACACACACACACATGTAATTTATATGTTTATAGTATTTGCTCTTACATCCACCCTTTGCTTTTGCATCCTACTTCCCCCCCTCCCTCCCCCCAAGAAGAACCCTGTTCTATAGTTAGCATTCAAGTATTTGATTTAGTTCAGCTTAGTTTGCTTCTTTGCTATGAGAAAACAGAAAATTTCTATTATATTCTACCACCTCAGTATAAGTTATCATTTATAGACTTCTCTAGGAAAAGTTGGGAATGAAAATTTACAGTACGCATCTTTTTTTTATTATTATTATAGCAGGATATCCCCAGGAAGGCTCTGCGTCATTTTTATTTAAAGAGCTTTGAGTCTGTAAGCTGCAAAAATCTGTGGGAAGTGGTAAAAGTAATGTAACTTTCCAGTTTGTTGAAGAAGTCAGACTTCTGTTCATCAGACCTATAATTCTAATGTTTATATGAATCAAAGAAAACTTAATTCAATTATCTATTCAGACTATGGAGACTTCATGATCAATTGATTAAATGTATGAAAGGAATTCTGATTCTGACTTCATTTTTAAAAAATTTTTAACTTTATTTTATTTGATAGAACACAGAGAAATCGAGAGGGAAGGGGAGTAGAGAGGGAAAAAGACAGAGAGAGGGAAAGAGACAGACATGCTTCACTGCTCATGAAGCTTTCCCTTTGTAGTTGGAGACTGGGGGCTTGAACCCAGGTCCTTGTGCACAGTAATATGTGCACTTCACCAGTAATGTCACTGCCCGGCCTCTAATAGTAACTTTAATTCTGTTGTCCAACATGGTAATCGTGTTCAGTTCCCCGGTATTGCCACTTGCTCGTCTATTCCACTCTGGGATACCATTGTCCTTTTTGAATTTAGGGAACCATTTTTCTGGATAATAGCAATTCCTCTAGTCATTTCTGGTATATATTAGTTATCACAGAACTTCTCAGGTAGATTGAGGTTGCCTTTACAAATGTGTTTATTACAGTTGTATGTAGAAAAAATTTCTCTGGATTCTTTCAGGGTACAGAGGAAGTGAATTATGAAAAGGTTTTCCTTCCCTGCCTGTGAAAGGGAAGCTTCATGAGCAGTAAAGCAGTGGCAGGTGTCTCTCCTGTCTACCTCCACTTCCCCTCAATGTCTCTCTGTGAAAATAAACAAATAAGTAAGTAAATAAATACTTATAAAAAGCACTTCAATGATAAATGTATCCTAACATTCTGACGTCCTTAAAGATTTTCTATGGGAGAGGTTTTTTTGGTTTTTTTTTTTTTTTTTTTTTGTACAAGTTTTGGGCAAATAACATCCTTATGAGGAAATTTTATCTGAACTGGTCTGTAGGAGGACTGATAACTTCTTTATTTATAGTGAGATTTTGTGAGAAACAACTTTGAGAAACAAAGTAGAGGATTTTCCTATATTGAAACAAGTTCCTCAAACTATAAATATAAGTTTGAACTATATTGTCACAATGATAATTTAGTATACAGAAATTTTTAAAAATTTCCTTTTGGGGATGGGTGGTGGCGCATCTGGTTGAGTGCAAATGCTACAATGCACAAGGACTCTGATTCGATCCCCTGGTCCCCACCTACAGGGGGATAGCTTCATGAGTGGTGAAGAAGGACTGCAGGTATTGCTCGGTCTCTCCTCCTGTCTCCCCTTGCCCTCTCAGTTTCTGTATCTAGCCAATAATAAATAAATAAGTAAATAAATATTCTAAAAATTTCCTTTAAAAACTTATTTATTGTAAGATCCAAACCTGGAGGCAACTCAAATGTCCTATAGCAGAGTGATTAAGTGATTTTGATTAATGAATGATAAAGAAAGCTGTGGTGTATGTATGCAGCGGAATACTACTCAGCTGTAAGAAATGATGGAATCTTCTCCTCATCCATATCTTGGATGAAATTTTAATGAATCATGTTAAGTGAGATAAGCCAGAAGGAGAAGGACAAACAATCTCACTTGTATGTGGTACTTCAGAAGCATGGTAAGAAAGAAAAGGGTAATTCAGGGTGAAACTAGGGCTAGGTGTGGTGGATTTCAGCAAAGCAAAGGATTCTGGGCAAAGGAGAAACTGGGAGAAGGTGTTGGGTTTCCAATATGTGGTGGTAAAGAGAGGTGTGCAGAGACTTCTAATAGGGAGATAAGAAACTATATCCAGGTGTCAGCAATTGTCCTTTAAACTAAAATCCTAGAGCAGACCGATAATGATTCTACTTGAAATAGCTGAGAAGCGTTTGCCTCTGATCATCGGATGTACTAGAAGAGGACAGGGAAAAATTCTGGGAAGACAGAAACTCAGAGATGTCTTTCTAAATTATACATTTCAAGCTGGTGTATGTTAATGAACTTCAAAACAAAAACAGAAGTGAGCAAACTCTCACATTTAGGAGAACTATGCTGGTTGTCTTTGGGAGGTGGGAGGGTGGGGACACAACTTTGGTGGTGACTGCTATGGAACTATACATTGTTATCTTAAAGTTTTGTAACATACCGTTAGTCACAAAAACTAAGCTGGTGCATGTTAAGTACTTCCTCAGAAATCACTTCCTCACCATTGTCAGCACTACTGTCACCATGTTAGGGAGTGGCGAGAGTCATAGATGGAACAATAATGGTTGAATAAATAAGTTTTTGCAAAAATGTACAATATTTAATTTATTCTATGTGTGTTTAAAGTTTCCATAATAAAATATAAACCAAAAAAATTGCTTGAAAACTCCAAAAGGAGATAATAAAAGTCTTGAAATCAATCTTAACTCTGAAAGAATTTGCGCCTGAAGAACTAAAAGATAGTATCAGTGTAATGCATTGATCTAAAGATAATTTTGGCTATCTTCTTTTGTTCATCTGCCTTACAAAACATCAAGAGTAATTCTCTTATATAGTTGGGAACGTATCCCTGAGGCATATCCTGCTTGTGTGTTTATAATGGATACTTATTGTAAAACAAAGTTTCTCCTCTAACTGCAAAGTTAGATACCAAATTTGTCTAGAATAAAGAGTCAGATTTTTTTTCTTTATTGGGGGATTAATGTTTTACAGTCAACAGTAAAATAAAATAGTTTGTACATACATAATATTTCTCAATTTTCCACATAACAATTCAACCCCTTCTAGGTCCTCCTCTGTCATCATGTTCCAGCACCTGAACCACCACCCCACACACACACACACACACACACACACACACACACACACACACACGAGAGTTTTTTTTTACTTTGGTGCAATATACCAACTCCAGTCCAAGTTCTGTTTTGTGTTATCTATTCTGATCTTGTTTTTCAACTTCTTTCTACGAGTGAAATCATCCCATACTCATCCTTATGTTTCTGATTTATCTCACTTAACATGATTCCTTCAAGCTCCATCCAAGATGAGATGAAGAAAATGAGTTCACCATTTTGAACAGCTGAGTAGTATTCCATTGTGTATATTTACTACAATGTACTCAGCCACTCAACTGTTGTTGGACACTTGGGTTGGTTCCAGGTTTTGGCTAGTAAAAATTGTGGTGCTATGAAATGAGTATACACAAATCTTTTTTGATGGGTGTGTTTGATTCCTTTGGCTATATCCCCAGGAGAGGAATTGCAGGGTCATAGGGTAGGTCCCCTTCGAGCCTCTTGAGAGTTCTCCTGACTGCTCTCCACAGAGGTTGAATCAGTTGGCATTCCCACCACTTACAAGCTTTCCCCTTGTAGGTTGGCACCTGGGGCTTAAACCTGGATCTTTATTCATTGTAATGTGTGCATTCAACTATATGTATCACTGCCTCACTCCTGTTATTTTTTATTTTATTTATTTATTTATTTGCCTCCATGGTTATTGCTGGGTTTCAGTGCCTGCACTGCAAATCCTCTGCTCCTGGAAGCTATTTTTTCCCCTTATGTTGCCCTTGTTACTTATCGTTGCTGTTATTGTTGTTATTGCTGTCATTATTGTTATATAGGACAGAGAGAAACTGAGAGAGGAGGGGATGACAGAGTGGGGAGAGACAGACACCTATAGACACGCTTCACCTCCTGTGAAGCGACCCCCCTGAAGGTAGGAAGCTGTGGGCTCGAACCAGGATCCTTACGCTGGTTCTTGCGCTTTGGCCATGTGTACTTAACCCGATGTGTTACTGCCGGGCACCCTATTTATTTTTTTTAATACCTAAATCACGCACTCATGTGCTAGAGAAGAAATCATGGTCCTGCTTTCAGTTATGTGCTTTTTATTCTGATAAATTTAGTTTACAATACACAACGGAATGCTATGTAGCTGTTAAAAACAATGAGGTCATCTCCTTTGCAGTATCTTGGTCAGAACTTGAAGGTATTACATTGAGTTGTTAAAAATGACATCTGGATTCCTGCCTCAAACTTTTATGTGAGTGGGGTTGTCATTTACTGAGTAAGGGACTCTGGAGGCAAAGGGTAATAAACCACATCTGGTTTAAATGTATTTGTATAATCTGAGGTGCCTTGTTGACACTGAGGTAGTAGTGATTTACTAAGAAACTCCATAAACTCTGGAAATTAGGAGTGAGGTCTCAACTACATATGTAAACCTACTTATCAAGAGAATAAAATTTGGTTCATCTGGAGAGTTCAGACGACATCTGCTTAATTATGCTTACCAAAGTAAGCAAGAAGGTAAAAGAGAACTACCGTCTTTTTTTTTTTTTGCTCTCATATGTAGAATATAGATAATTGAAACACATGTATTTTCAAGAAAAAACAAACAAACACAAAGTATCTTTAAGCCTTTATGATAGTTATTTTGGGGGATGGTGATGGCAGGGGGAACAGAACTTTGGTTGTGAGTACAGTGTGGAAATATTCTCCCCTGCCATAATCTACTAGTCTTTATAAGCCATTATTATTTAATCACTAACAATATGTAGTTGATTCTTACTTCAGTCACTATATGTTCATTGTTTTACTGCTATACAGTCACAAAAGTACTAGAAGATGTTCAATTTTTTTTGTTTATTTCTCATGCATCTGCATACATCTAGTTGATTATGCATATAATTCTGATTTAATCTACTTATTTTTAGTTGATAACACACACACACACACATCCCACAAAGATAATGTTTTACTTTGGAGTCTCTCAGATGCACACTTAGTAATTTAACCTAACACTTTCTTTCACCTTACTACCCTTTCTTCTTGATCGGCATTAGAAATTAAATATTAGAAAAACAATAGAAGATGGCGGACTGAGAAGCTGCTAGTGGCTTGAGCTCTGATCACATCTTCTGGAAACGGTAGGATTTTCTGCCTTTAGTAGGCCAGTCAATAAAGGGTCCTAGCGGTGACACCAAGGAGGTGACTATAACTTAATTTGGGCTAAGAATTAGAGTAGAGGTGGCACGGACTAGCGGGCGGGCTGCTCCAGACTTCCCAGGCGGCAGCAGGCAAGGCGGGTGCACCGGGCACTGTCCTCGGCCCAGGAAGGCAGCTCCTCCGCTGGTTGCAGAGCACTGCTGGGCGGCCTGCAGAGGACCGGGAGGGAGCACTGTAGCTCGGGGCTTTCTCTTGGGAGTCTCTGGGGACCACCGCGACCCTGAGGGCGGGTCCAAGGACTACTTGAATACAGCTCTCATTGGATCAAAAGAACTTGGAGCTAGTTTTCATTTTTGAGAAATCCTTTAAAAAAGCTTCAGGGGCGGGGGGGTTTCCTGGAAGATGGTGGACTGAGAAGCTGCTAGTGGCTGAGCTCCAACCACATCTCCTGGAAATGGTAGGATTTTCTGCCTTTAGCAGGCCAGCCAATAAGGGGTCCTAGCAGTGACACCAAGGAGGTGACTATAACTTAATTTGGGTTAAGAATTAGAGTAGGGAAAAAAGGGGGAAAAAATTTTTTTCTTCCTTTTAATTTTCAAGCATACCTCCTTCCCAGCCCCCCCCATAAGCAGTCCCTGGGGACCAGCTCCTAGCAGGATCCCCCACACCACCAAACAGGGTGCTTTTTTGAATTCACTGATATACATTTGGGAATTTCCTTTCACTGCTCTTTAATTACAGCTCTTTTTCTTATCTTCTTCCCTTTCTCTCTCTTCTCTCTCTCTTTTTTTTTTTAATCTTGTCATACACTTCTTCCTTCTTCTTTGCCTTTCTGAATTTGTGAATTATTTTGGGGAAGAAATCTGACTCAGAGTGGACTCTCTATGTGTGCTCTAGTTCCCTTTCCCTCCTGTTACCCCTAGAATATACAGTGGATAGTAGATTTGCATAACTGTCTATTCTTGCTATCCTTTCTTTCTTTTCTCATTCTTCACTGGGATTTGGTTACTATTTTTTCACGGACTGGAGAAATTGTTTGGCTAACTGGTAGTGATTAAACTGCTTCAATACTTGCTTCAGTTGCTACTGTAATTCCTGAGGTTGGTGAGTGCAATTGTCATAAAGGTATTTAGTACAGTGTTACTTGTACTCAAGACACAACAACTGAGGAACAACAGAGCATAAAAAAAAAGAAACACACAAATCATAAAAATGGGTAGATCAAAAACAAATAAAACTGCTACTCCAATGAATGAAGACAAGAGCCCAGAAGAAACTACAAATCAGCCAGAAGTAACCATAGATAAGAAAAGTATACAAGCAATAATAAACTTATTAATCACAGAAATGAAAACAACATTGGAGGAAAGGAATGGCAGTATTAGGGAAACAACAGTTGAGACCCCCAAGGAAAATACTGATTATCTTGAGGCAATTAGAGAACTGAAAGCTGAAATAGCTGTAATGAAGAAAGAAGCTGAGGCAAGGGAAAGCAGACTAACAGAAGCAGAAAACAGAATTAGTCAGACAGAGGATGAGTTAGAGAAAACGAAGAAAGAGGTGAAAGAGCTTAAAAAGAGATTGAGAGACACTGAAAACAACAACAGAGACATATGGGATGATCTCACAAGAAGTAACATTCGTATAATTGGCCTGCCAGAGGAAGAAAGAGAGGAAGGGAAAGCAAACATTCTAGAGGAAATAATAGAAGAAAACTTCCCAGACCTGAATAGCAGAAAGGATATCAAGATTCAAGAGGCCCAGAGAGTACCAAACAGAATCAACCCAGACCTGAAGACACCAAGACACATCATAGTCACAATGAGAAGAAATAAGGATAAAGAAAGGATCCTAAAGGCTGCAAGAGAGAAACAAAAAGTCACATACAAGGGAAAACCCATAAGATTATCTGCAGACTTCTCCACTCAAACTCTAAAAGCCAGAAGGGAGTGGCAAGATATCTATCGAGCCCTGAATGAAAAAAGGTTTCAACCAAGGATAATATATCCTGCTAGACGTTCATTCAAGCTAGATGGAGGGATCAAAACCTTCTTAGACAAACAACAGTTAAAGGAGGCAACCATCACCAAGCCGGCCCTGAAAGAGGTTCTAAAAGACCTCTTATAAACAAGAACATCACTATAATACTTGCAATATATCAGAGCAAACAAATTTTTTTTGAACAATGGCACTACAATACATTAAATCCATAATATCAATAAATGTCAATGGCTTAAACTCACCCATCAAAAGGCACAGGGTGGGGGGATGGATCAGAAAACATAACCCAACCATATGCTGCTTGCAAGAATCCCATCTGTCACAACAAGATAAACACAGACTTAAAGTGAAAGGATGGAAAACTATCATACAGGCTAACGGTCCACAAAAAAGGGCAGGAACAGCCATTCTCATCTCAGACACGATAGATTTTAAATTAAATAAAGTAATAAAAGATAGGCAAGGACATTACATAATGATTAGAGGATCAGTCAGCCAAGAAGACTCAACAATTATTAACATCTATGCACCCAATGAGGGACCATCTAAATACATTAAGCACCTACTGAAAGAATTTCAAAAATACATCAATAGTAATACAATAATAGTGGGAGACTTCAATACCCCACTCTCACACTTAGACAGATCAACAAAGCAGAGAACTAATAAAGATACAAGAGAATTGAATGAAGAGATTGACAGACTAGACCTCTTAGACATTTTAAGACTCCTCCGCCCCAAAAAACTGGAATACACCTTCTTTTCAAATCCACGTAACACATACTCAAGGATAGACCACATATTAGGCCACAAAGACAGCATCAATAAATTAAAGAACATTGAAATCATCCCAAGTATCTTCTCAGACCACAGTGGAGTAAAACTAACATTTAACAACAGACAGACAATTATAAAAAGTCACAGAATTTGGAAACTAAACAATATACTCCTTAAGAACCACTGGGTCAGAGATTCACTCAAGCAGGAAATTCAAATGTTCCTGGAAACTAATGAAAATGAAGACACAACCTATCAAAATATTTGGGACACAGCTAAAGCAGTACTGAGAGGGAAACTTATAGCCATACAATCACATATTAAACACCAAGAAGAAGCTCAAATGAATGACCTTACTGCACACCTCAAGGACTTAGAGGAAGAGGAACAAAGGAACCCTAAAGCAACCAGAAGGACAGAAATCACTAAAGTTAGAGCAGAAATAAACAACATCGAAAATAAAAGAACCATACAAAAGATAAATGAAGCCAAATGCTGGTACTTTGAAAGATTAAACAAAATTGACAAACCTCTAGCCAGACTCACCAAACAAAAAAGAGAGAAGACTCAAATTAATAGAACTGTAAATGATGCAGGAGATATCACAACTGACACCACAGAAATCCAGAGAATCCTACGAAACATCTATAAAGTACTATATGCCACCAAGCTAGAGAATCTGGAAGAAATGGAACAATTCCTAGAAGCATATGCCCTTCCAAAACTGAACCAAGAAGAACTCCAAAATCTAAATGCACCAATCACAGACAAAGAAATTGAAACCGTTGTTAAGAATCTCCCCAACAACAAAAGTCCTGGACCAGATGGCTTCACAAACAAATTCTACAAAACTTTCAGGAAACAGTTAATACCCATACTTCTTAAGCGATTCCATAAGATTGAAGAAACAGGAATACTCCCTTCCACCTTCTATGAAGCCAACATCACCCTGATACCAAAAGCTGATAGGGACAGAACAAAAAAGGAAAACTACAGACCAATATCTCTGATGAACATTGATGCCAAAATATTAAACAAGATCTTGGCCAACCGGATACAGCAACATATCAAAAAGATTGTTCATCATGACCAAGTGGGATTCATCCCAGGAATGCAAGGCTGGTTCAACATCCATAAGTCAATCAATGTCATTCACCACAACAATAAAAGCAAAGCCAAAAACCACATGATTATCTCAATAGATGCAGAGAAAGCCTTTGACAAAATCTAACACCCGTTCATGCTCAAAACTCTACAAAAAATGGGAATAGATGGTAAATTCCTCAAGATAGTGGAGTCTATATATAGAAAACCTACAGCCAACATCATACTCAATGGACAGAAGCTGAAAGCATTCCCCCTCAGATCGGGGACTAGACAGAGCTGTCCACTGTCACCGTTACTCTTCAACATAGTATTGGAAGTTCTTGCCATAGCAATCAGGCAAGAGAAAGAAATCAAAGGGATACAGATTGGAAGGGAAGAAGTCAAGCTCTCACTATTTGCAGATGATATGATAGTATACATAGAAAAACCTAAAGAATCCAGCAGAAAATTACTGGAAGTTATTAGGCAATATAGCAAGGTATCAGGCTACAAAATCAATGTACAAAAATCAGTGGCATTTCTTTATGCAAACACTAAATCTGAAGAAGAAGACATCCAGAAATCACTCCCATTTACTGTTTCAGCAAAATCAATAAAATACCTAGGAATAAAGTTGACCAAAGAAGTGAAAGACTTGTATGCTGAAAACTATGAGTCGCTACTCAAGGAAATAGAATCTGATACCAAGAAATGGAAAGATATCCCATGCTCATGGATTGGAAGAATAAATATCATCAAAATGAATATTCTCCCCAGAGCCATATACAAATTTAATGCAATACCCATCAAAGTTCCACCAAGCTTCTTTAAGAGAATAGAACAAACACTACAATCATTTATCTAGAACCTGAAAACACCTAGAATTGCCAAAACCATCTTGAGGAAAAGAAACAGAAATGGAGGCATCACACTCCAAGACCTTAAACAATATTATAAAGCCATCATCATCAAAACAGCATGGTACTGGAACAAAAATAGGCACACAGACCACTGGAACAGAATTGAAAGCCCAGAAATAAATCCCCACACCTATGGACATCTAATCTTTGATAAGGGGGCCCAAAGGATTAAATGGAAAAAGGAGACTCTCTTCAATAAATGGTGCTGGGAAAACTGGGTTGTAACATGCAGAAAAATGAAATTGAACCACTTTATCTCACCAGAAACAAAAATCAACTCCAAATAGATCAAAGACCTAGATGTCAGACCAGAAACAATCAAATACTTAGAGGAAAACATTAGTAAAACACTTTCCCACATACACCTCAAGGACATCTTTGATGAATCAAACCCAATTGCAAGGAAGACTAAAGCAGAAACAAACCAATGGGACTACATCAAATTGAAAAGCTTCTGTACATCCAAAGAAACTATTAAACAAACAGAGAGACTCCTCACAGAATGGGAGAAGATCTTCACATGCCATACATCAGACAAGAAACTAATCACCAAAATATATAAAGAGCTCAGCAAACTTAGCACCAAAAAAGCAAATGACCCCATCCAAAAATGGGCAGAGGATATGAACAAAACATTCACCTCAGAGGAGATCCAAAAGGCTAACAAACATATGAAAAACTGCTCTAGGTCACTGATTGTCAGAGAAATGCAAATTAAGACAACACTAAGATACCACCTCACTCCTGTAAGAATGGCATACATCAAAAAGGACAGCAGCAACAAATGCTGGAGAGGATGTGGGGACAGAGGAACCCTTTTACATTGCTGGTGGGAATGTAAATTGGTACAGCCTCTGTGGAGAGCAGTCTGGAAAACTCTCAGAAAGCTAGACATGGACCTTCCTTATGATCCAGTAATTCCTCTCCTGGGGATATATCCCAAGGACTCCATAACACCCAACCAAAAAGAGGTATATACTCCTATGTTCATAGCAGCACAATTCATAATAGCTAAAACCTGGAAGCAACCCAGGTGCCCAACAACAGATGAGTGGCTGAGAAAGCTGTAGTATATATACACAATGGAATACTATGCAGCTATCAAGAACAATGAACCCACCTTCTCTGACCCATCTTGGACAGAGCTAGAAGGAATTATGTTAAGTGAGCTAAGTCAGAAAGATAAAGATGAGTATGGGATGATCCCACTCATCAACAGAAGTTAACTAAGAAGATCTGAAAGGGAAACTAAAAGCAGGACCTGACCAAATTGTAAGTAGGGCACCAAAGTAAAAACCCTGTGGTGAGGTGTAGACATGCAGCTTTCTGGGCAAGTGGGGGGTGGGAGTGGGTGGGAGGGATGGGTCACAGTCTTTTGGTGGTGGGAATGGTGTTTATGTGCACTCCTAGCTAAATGTAGACATATAAATCACTAGTTAATTAATATGAGAGGGGGAAAATCAATTGTATGTCTCAAAGTTTTTCAAAACACAAACTGAATCTTTTTAATACATAGGCTGTGTATTTGATATGCGGACTCTCTCAAAAGCCTAGACCAAGTAGATTAGAAGCATCCAATAGCACAGCTATATACAAGATACTGGATACTGTACAGCAAACCCTAACAAAAGGACTTTTCAAAGTTAACCCAATTACCAAATAATGTGATGATAACATTAACTATCGATTGTCTTTTTGAACCCTAGGACAGCAGGAACCTCACATCTCCACTATAGAGCCCCTACTTCCCCCAGTCCTGGAAGCCTTGGATAAGGCCCACTTTCCCGTATGCCTCTCCCAATCCATACCAAATAAAATTGCATCCGCCGATCACAACCTAACCAACGCAACGATTGCCACCTCAACATGCTTCACCTCAGACTGTGTCCAGAGACTTCACGTGTGGAATGACAACCCTTCAGCTTCATTACCCGGGTAAGATTTCCTTTTATAGTACACTCTAATTTCATCTCAGGTGGTTCACTTTCTAACAAAGTCCCAAAACCTAGATATACACTAGTTTCTGTGAGAGAGGGCATATGTTCACATGTATCCGTAAACTACTGCAAAATATATACCTGAAAGCAGAAGTACACTAGAGTTTGCAGTGAGTACCCCCCTAACTTCCTCTCCACTATTCCAAGCTTTGGGTCCATGATTGCTCAACAACTTGTTTGGCTTCGTATGTTAACTCTCTTTTCAATCACCAGGTTCCAGATGCCATCAGGATGCTGGCCAGGCTTCCCTGGACTGAAGACCCTACCAATGTGCCCTGGAGCTCCGCTTCCCCAGAGACCCACCCTACTAGGGAAAGAGAGAGGCAGACTGGGAGTATGGACCGACCAGTCAACGCCCATGTTCAGCGGGTAAGCAATTACAGAAGCCAGACCTTCTACCTTCTGCAACCCTCAATGACCCTGGGTCTGTGCTTCCAGAGGGATAGAGAATGGGAAAGCTATCAGGGGAGGGGGTTGGTTATGGAGATTGGATGGTGGGAATTGTGTGGAGTTGTACCTCTCCTACCCTATGGTTTTGTTAATCCTTTCTTTAAAAAAATAATAAAATAAAATAAAAAAAGAAATTAAATATTAGAATGACAAATAGAATGATTAAAATAGAAACTAGTAATGTTAAAATGGGTTACTTCAGTTTTCTCAAAAAATCAGCATGATTTATCTTTTTACTTGCTTAAATAAAACAAAATGATACTATACTTAGAAGGTTGAAATAATAAGATACACATTCATGAAACAATTGGATCATGGGTTTAGTGCTCAGGAATCTAATGGTTTGTTAAATGTCTCTCTAATATGTTTTAGTCTCTTAGAAAATTATTTTTGCTGTTTCTCTAATTTACAAATGAAATGATTTCATATCTAACAAAAAGGGGAAAATCATATTGTTGTAAAACTCAGTGCTGTTATTATCTATTTTAAAATCTCAATCAAATCAGCTGAGAGATATTAAAAATAAATCACCAGTATGCAATTACTGTAGACACAGATATTGCACTGTCACCGACTAAGAATGGATGAATGACAGGTGAGATACATGGTTGATGAAGTACTATTTGTAACCCAGAAAATGGTGACGTTTATGTACCATACATCAGATTAGGTGCTAATAACCAAAATGTATAATAAGATCACTAAACTCAGCAACAAAAATGAAAATAACCCTACTAAAAGTGAGGTAGGGAAACGGACAAAATCTTCATCAAAGATGAGATCTAGAGGACAAATAGGAAAAATTGCTGAAAACCACGGGTTATCAGAGAAATAAAGACAACAGTGAAATACTGTTTTACGTCTGTGGGAATGCAATGCATTAGAAAAGACAGAAACACCAAGTGTTGGTGAGGAAAAAATTATCAGTTTTTAGTATTAAACTTCTTGGCAAGTTCAAAGATCTACACATTTTTCTCTCATCAAGAACTATTTTAACATACCAATTTAGAGTAATTTAAAGTGCTCAAACATGCAAAATGTCAAAATCTGAGAGGTGAACATGTGTTCTTTATTAAAATAATGAGGTTGTGGCCCTTTGGATAAATATTTGTTTTTATCATTTTGAAAATGATGCCACAATTATATGAGCTTATTGTTTGAATGCACACATCTTATTGAGCCTAAGTTTTACTGAATCATGAGTGCTCAGAGTGGAGAATAAACATCTATTTTACCTTTAATAAACTCTTTCTGTGATATGTGGGAAACTGGGGAATGTTATGCATACAAACTGTTATATTTCATTGTCAGTTGTAAACCATTAATCCCCCAGCAAAGAAATCAAAAAAAAATTCTGTGATTTTTCCAAATACCTCTAGAGAGTTAATGTCACTTCTGCAAACACTATATTTGTATTTTAGTTTTCACTCTGTTAAATATGCAATTTAAGTAAACTTATAATTTCCCCATTTATTCCATCTTTTAAAAATATTTATTTATTTCCTTTTGTTGCCCTTTTTGTTTTATTGTTGTAGTTACTATTGTTGTTGTTATTGATGTCATCATTTGTCGTATGCTTTACATTGGTTTGTTCTAGCCCTCCCCCGCCAAGAGAATTGGATCAGTCCAGTTAATTTCACGGGCCCGCTTGGCCCCGCCCCAAGGAACCCCGACAGAGGGTTCCTGAGTTCGAGAGTTTCAGAGTTACAGAGTAAGAGAGAGTTCCACAGTGGAAGAGTTTCAGAGTTCGAGAGTCCCAGAGTTCAGAGGGTTCCTGAGTTCCAGAGTAAGAGAGAGTGCTTGTGCCGCCGCAAAGAGACAGCAGAGTTCTGTTTGGTGATTAGTTTGTCTTAGTTTATGAATCGTTGTTCCTGAATAAAGAAATACAGCTTCCCTGCCCAGCCGTTGTCTCCGCGTCTCTGTTACCCGCCCGTGAAGCTAGCCCGGCCAGCAAGAGCCCGAAAATTTTAACAAGAATCATTGTTGGATAAGACAAGAGAGAAATGGAGAGAGGAGGGGAAGACAGAGGGCGGAGACAAAAATAGACACCTGCAGACCTGCTTCACCACTTGTGACTCCCTTGCAGGTGGGGAGCAGGGGGCTTGAACAATCCTTAGACCAGTGCCACCTGAGCTTAACTCGCTGTGCTACCGCCCAAATCCCTTTGTCCATCTTTTACTCAACACAGATGATGTATGCTCTCTAAATGTGGGCATGGTACTAAGCCTGGACACATGATCTAATGAAGCCTTGTGAGGTGAGGCGGTAAGTCTTAGGTGTCTAAGAAAGAAGGGCATTGAATTATTATGACAACCTAGTATAATTTATGCAGGTATATATTAATTTCTTCAATGCATATTTTGTGTGGTTCTGTGGAATGTGATAATGCCTAACTGTGTGAATTACAAGTTGTGTACTTCTAAAGTTCTGAGGTATAGATAAAAGTTACTGTTACTTAAGCTAAAATCCTAACTTGATAAATGGGGATTTTTAAAATCTGCTTTGGAACATTTCCACTTAAAACTCAAAGGGCTTAAGTGGGGTTGGGCGGTGGCACACCTGGTTGAGCGCATGTGTTACAGTATGCAAAGACTCCAGTTCGAGCCTCTGGTCCCCACTTGCAGGGAGAAGCTTCATCAGCAGTGAAGCAGTGCTGTAGGTCTCTCCCTCTCTCTTTCCTCCTTCCCTCTTGATTTCTTTCTGTCTCTACCCAATAAATAAATAAAGATAATCAAAAAAGTTAAAAAAAAAACAAAGGTCATGCAAGTTACACGTTTTTATTGTTCACATGTAAGTCCACTGATAATATTCCACTTTACTTTGATGACAAAGCAAGCGGATTTTGACTTCTGAACTGCTACATTTGCCTCTGTCATTTTCATTTCCTCTGCAATTTAAGGATTGTGAATAATAATCAGAGTAAAGTGGCAGTAGCCCTTGAAAGGGTCCAGATGTACTGTTCAGTCAGTTCCCCCCCCCCCCGAATTCTGGAAGAAGTGTTTATTTTTTTTAAAATTTTTATTTATAAAAAGGAAACATTGACTAAACCATAAGAGGGGCACAACTTCACACAATTCCCACCACCAGGACTCTGTATCCCGTTCCCTCCTCTGATAGCTTTCCTATTCCTTAACCCTCTGGCAGTATGGACCCAAGGTCACTGTGGGATGCAGAAGGTGGAAGGTCTGGCTTCTGTGATTGCTTCCCCGCTGAACATGGGCTTTGACTGGTGGATCCATACTCCCAGCCTGTCTCTCTCTTTCCCTTAGCGGGGCGGGACTCTGGGGAAGCGGAGCTCCAGGACACATTGGTGGGGTTGTTTGTCCAGGGAAATCTTTGCAAGTAGTAAAGCAGGGCTGCAGGTCTCTCTCTCTCCCTCTCTCTCTCTCTCTCTCTCTCTCTCTCCTCTTCCTCCTCCTCCTCCTCATCCCCTTCTTGATTTCTGGATGTCTATATTCAATAAATAAAGATTATATACAAAAGTAAAAGCTACAACAATTTCAATAAAAACTACTAAAGGTGGAATGTTTTTGGATAGAGAGATTTGGCTCAAGTTCTTTTTTGCTTCTGATATCCTTTTTCACTTTATTTCTTAGACAGTTATTTGTTGTGTGATGTGGAATTTGGCCAGTGTTGTCCATTTACTTTCAGTCAGTGACGGCCAAAGTAAATGTCTCTTCATTTATCAACATTTTCCTATATTTACTAATATCTGATCAAGGCACACAATTTTTTTTTGAAAAAAAGCAAACCAAATTCAGCAAATTTCTGGAAAAACTGCTTAATTTTTTGTTAACCTTTTCTATGATCATTTCACATTTGCTCATACATTTAAATAATATTCTACAATTTGATGTAATTTAAATGGAAGTGGTTTCTTATTTTTTTTTTTTTTTAGTTTAAGATATTTTTTTTTTTAATTTTTTATTTAAGAAAGGATTAGTGAACAAAAGCATAAGGTAGGAGGGGTACAACTCCACACAATTCTCAACACCCAATCCCCATAACCCACCCCCTCCCATGGTAGCCTTCCCATTCTCTATTGGATAGGGGCCACTTTAGAAAACACTAACAAGAACATTACATATCTTATGTATTAAGGATTTGCATTGTAGACTACTATGAAAATAATTTTAAAATCTGAACTGAGAAATTTTAAGTCCTTGAAACATTTTAGCTTAGACCAGCCAATCTTGGTTTATTTTTTTTAGAATTTAACCAATTTATGTAAATATATGATAGTTATATTCTACATGTTTCTAAACATTCATATACCTAATGTATTTGTATATACATATAAGCATTATTATATAGATTTTTTATAGATTATAATATTCATACTATCATTTTATTATTTAATCTATGCCATTATATTAATCAAATGGTGGTTTTTCAGTTTTGAGTATAAAATACTTGTGCTAGTTAAGTACATGGAGTGTTAATTATTTCAATTCATACAAAATTATATATAGAAAATTCAATCTTGACATTAAAAACATTTAAAAAAGGTAATGTTAGCCCTTTTTTTCTTTTGTAGTTATGAAAGAAATAATGAAATAAGAATGATGAGAAAGAAATGTTCATGCATTACTCTAATAATATTCTTGAATTTTTGTGTGTTTGAGGGTGTTAATGGATTACAATGTCGCTGCTGACACACGGGTGCAGTTTCTCATTTCCATGTGATAGATGTCTGAAAAACTCTCTCAGCACCAGTTTAGTTCTTTTTTCCACCATCATACACCGGGACCCTAACACTCCCTCACCCCCTTCCCTACTTGGTATGCTTGTAAAGCACTTTTCAGGCCTGCAGACCCCAAACTCTGACTCAGCACTTATTTACATTTGTCTGTAACATAGAGCAGCTACTTAGCAGGGGGCTTGAGCTAAAGGGGGGAAATAACTTTTATATTAAAAATAGTTTCTTAAAAAAAATAAAATGTACCAAGTTGTTCTGTATAGATCTGACATCAAGAGTACCTCTTCTTTTTGAAGATAGGGGTCTCCAGTAAGTGTTCTTGACAGGGATTGGGGGATGGAATGATGAAGCTGTCTTTAATCTTTTTTTTTATTAAATTTTAAAATTTTATTTATTTATTTATTTATTCCCTTTTTTGCCCTTGATGTTTTTATTGTTGTAGTCATTGTTGGATAGAACAGAGAGAAATAGAGAGAAGAGGGGAAGACAGAGGGAGAGAGAAAGACACCTGTAGACCTACTTTACCTCTTGTGTCGTGACTCCCCTGCAGGTGGGGAGCCGGGGCCTCAAATTGGGATCTTCTGCCAGTCCTTGTGCTTTATGCCACATGTGCTTAAGCCACATGGCTTACTGCCCGACTCCCCTGTCTTTAATCTTTCTTTTCTCAGCCTTAAAAGCCATTCTCAGATTTTTTTTTTTTTTTTTTTTTTTTTTTTTGGTGACATTGTAGTTTTCTTGGCTGGGCTCAGAAGGCACCCATTGAAGAGACAATAATATTTTTGGCATACATTCCACAGAAGAGTATTGGTATGCTTCACATTGGTTTGATCTCACTCCCCCCCCACCTTCGGGAGATTGTGGTTTAGTCTTTGCCTTTTCGAGCTTCTCCCTTCTTCCCGCCCCCTATCCTACAGACTTCCTGAGTTCCTGACAATGCCGCTGGAGGAGAAAGATGGAGGAGCATATTGTGTGGTGATTAGGTGTTGGACTGTTTGCCTGCTCATAAATAAAGATTAAACTGTGTTCTCAGTTCAGCCACGAGTTTCTGGCCATCTGTTAACTGCCCGTGAAGCTAGCCTGGTGAAAACAACAGAAGAGTACTCTTATTTTCCAGTGTTTTATGCAGACATGTCTTATTTGAAAACTGGTGTTTTCATTAATGTACTTTTTTGTGTTCTGGTTTAGAATAGTGAAATAACAGTGAAAAAGTCATGAATTTTCTAAAAAAAAAAAATACTCTCATACAATACTAAAATTAATAACACAAACACATCTTAAAAGTTCGAAACTTTGGGAGTCGGTGGTAGCACAACAGGTTAAGTACATGTGGCGCAAAGTGCAAAGGCCCGCATAAGAATCCCGGTTCCAGCTCCGGCTCCACACCTGCAGGGGAGTCGCTTCACAAGCGGTGAAGCAGGTCTGCAGGTGTCTTTCTCTCCCCCTCTCTGACTTCCCCTCCTCTCTCCATTTCTCTCTGTCCTATCCAACAACAATAACATCAATAACAACGATAATAACTTCAACAATAAAACAAGGGCAACAAGAGGAAATAAAAATAATAAAAAAATTTTTTTAAGTTGGAAACTTCTGTGTCTTAGGGCTTATTTATTTATTTCAATAAAGCAGGTCCTATGATATAAATCCTATTCTTAAACACTTTTAATTTCTTTTTTTTTTTTCCTCCAGGGTTACTGCTGGGCTTGGTGCCTGCACCATGAATCCACTGCTCCTGGAGGCCATCTTTTCCCCCTTTTTTGTTGCCCTTGTTGTTGTAGCCTTGTTGTGGTTATTATTATTGCCACTGTTGATATTGTTCGTTGTTGGACAGGACAGAGAGAAATGGAGAGAGGAGGGGAAGACAGAGAGGGGCAGAGAAAGATAGACACCAGCAGACCTGCTTCACCGCCTATGAAGCGACTCCCCTGCAGGTGGGGAGCCAGGGCCTTGAACCGGGATCCTTACTCTGGTCCTTGAGCCTTGCGCCACATGCGCTTAACCCACTATGCCACCGCCCAACCCCCACACTTTTAATTTCTTTTGTTGGCCTGGTCTGTCTTCTTTTTAAAAAGGTCGCCTACAAATTTGCTTGTTACGCTTGTGCAGCAGCCTTGCTAACTTCTATAGAGTTCCAAATTTTTGTTATGTGTGCTGTTGAAGCAAATGTTCTAGTATGTTTTCCTGCAGAGGAAGGATGAAGCTCATTTTAGGTTTTCTGTTTTTAGCTTTATGAAGAGTAGATTTTTAAAAAATATTTTATTTTATTTATTTATTCCCTTTTGTTGCCCTTGTTGTTTTATTGTTGTAGTTATTATTGTTGTTGTCGTCATTGTTGAATAGGACAGAGAGAAACGGAGAGAGGAGGGGAAGACAGAGAGGGGGAGAGAAAGACACCTGCAGACCTGCTTCACCACCTGTGAAGCAATTCCCCTGCAGGTGGGGAGCCGGGGTTCGAACCAGGATCCTTATGCCGGTCCTTGTGCTTTGCGCCACCTGCGCTTAACCCGCTGCCTACAGCCCGACTCCCGAAGAGTAGATTTTATATGTTATATGTTGAATGCAATTACCTTTTCATTAGTTGCCAAAGTTTCTCGATTTATGGATGCATTTTATGGTTCAAAGAGAATTTGAGCGAAAACCTGAGAGTGAAATAAGAAAAAGAGAAAGAGAAAGAGAAAAGGAGATTTATGAATATACTTGCTTTTAGATCTGAACTAGACTTAGTTATTTTTTTTAGATGTTTAGATACAACTTATTTGTTTAGAAATCCCAAGGCATGAACATATTTAAATATTGTTGATCTATTAATCAGTAATAGGTTGCTCTTATTTTTCCCCACTCTAAATTATATTGCAATATTTTTGTCATAAATTTACATTCATATATATATATACATATACATATATATGTATATATATATATATCATTTCCCCACCAAATTTTTCTTGGTTTAATTTTCTCGGTTTACTTATACAAACCATATTCATCTCACTCATAGTTATGTACATTGTTTTCTCAGCTCATTGTTTGAACCAAGTATTTAATCAATTTGGAATTGCCTCTCTATATTCACTAAAATTTTGGATAGTAGAAAGGTTATGTTTCTATTTGTAACATGTACTCAACCAGGTGTGCCACCACTGGACCCTGGAAGTTGCTATTTCTTTAAACAATCACTGCTACCTTTTTTGTTACACATAGTCCTCTGCATGATGTATGATTCAGATATAGGATATAAAACATAGGCTTACTTTCATAAATACTTTATTTTGCCTGTCAACTATAACACCTCTAAGTAAATTTGATTATCTTTTGAATTTCTAACATATCTGTATGGCGTTCTATATTTGAAAGACACTATAAATTATAAAAAATGGATCTATTGATTCCTATATTTTATTCTTGACCAGGAGAAGTATTAAACTCTCTTAAATGTGAAACCACACACTTATTAACTACTCTGAATAAGTGTTAGCTCTTCTGTCAGGACAAATTCCTACAATCCATCCACAATACTGGATATTTATACTTTAGCTGTATGTCTGTGGAGAGAGTCAGAGGTTCCAGACAAGGACTTTGAGAGATGTGATTATTAGGAAGATTCTCAGGGACTAATGGTACTGACTGCATAATTTTAAAGCTGGAACAAAGCTATTTTAACATTAATATGAGTTCATGTAGGTGAGTAATGTGTGGATGTAAGTTCTATCTTTATGTATAAAATTTCAGCATTTCCAACAAGAATAGATGATTGCAATTGTTTTAGAGTGAGAGGTATTTGGATTTCTTATTGAAAAATGAATAGATGTTTGTCATTAAACAAGGAAGAATAATTGCAGGTTGTCACTGTTAATAACCACGTTGAAAGCTCATAAATGAAATAGTGAAAGTCTTGAGATATACTTTTTAATGTCTGTTTAGCTGGAGGTGGAAGATATGGGATGGGAATTGGAGACAATAGGGAGAGATGATGTATAAGTTTGCATGTAATAAAGAACAGTCTATATTTTAGCCCATACTCATGGGATTCTGAGAAATTTCTAAGTTAAGGAATTAAATGCATGGCTTTGTGTTTTGAAAGGGTTCATAGTCAAATACTGTATTCAGGATATTGTAGAGCCTTATGGAAGCAAAAAATCTTAAGATCTCATTTGTAGTTGATCAAATAAGAGGTGTAGGGTAACTGAACCAAGGCAAAGAGAGAAATAATGGTGACAAGTGAAGAAAATGTAATAGGATCAGGTGCTATTTAAGAAAGGAGAGCTTCAGAGTTCTACAAATGAGTGGTTATGGAGTTGTAGGAAGAAAAATGAGATAGCAGATTTCCAGTATTTATGGGATAATGATGTCATTAATAGAGATAAGGATTATGGGAGAAATAGATTTAAACCCATTAACGTTTAGTACTCTGTTAGGAAGGAAGGAAAGAAAATGACTATGAGGGGCTGGGTGGTGGCACACCTGGTTGAGAGCACACCTTACAATGCACAAGGACCCAGGTTTAAGCTCCTGGTCCCCACCTGCAAGGGGAAAGCTTCACAAGTGGTGAAGCAGGGCTGCAGGTGTCTCTCTGTCTCTCACTCTTTCTCTCTCCCTCCCTTCCCTCTCAATTTCTGACTGTCTCTATCCGATAAATAAATATAATAAAAAAAATTTAAAAAAGAAAATGACTATGATCTTACTATAAACTGACATAATATAAAAAATAGGTGAATACTGATGCAACACCATATCTATAAGATGAATAAAGGATTAACAGGCCTGATTGGAAAATTAGAGAGAAATTCACAAATATCAATTGCCAGGCTAGCGTGAGCGTATTTCTTCCCTGGCACATGCTCTCTGGGTTGGAGAGAACTTGACCAGAGCCAACCTGGGCTGCTGCTTAATTAGCGACACAAAAGAGAGACCAGGAACTCGTGGTGGAGTGGGGAACGCAATGTGTCTTTATTGATCAGAGACAAAGCTTTTATATATTTAGAACCGGAAATGGCAAGTCGGAAAAGGAAATGGTTAGAAAAGGGGGTTGAGAAAAGGAAAGAGTGGGAAGGTAGAAAGCTTCTGTAGCAATGGTTGCTAGCGTTTTAACTGGTGGGATTAATTAATACCCTGCAGGCAGGGTGGGTCTCGAGGTAGAAAGAAGATAGATCAAAGGTGGCAATCTTTCAGGCAAAACAATGATTATGTAAATAGGCCATAGTTTCAGCAATGGAAGATGGAGCAGAGGGGCTGGTTTGATGCCTGACAACCAGTTAATCTAGCTGCAGAGGGCTGAGTGATGGTCCTCCTCAAGATATATTCATGTCCTAATTTTGGAACCTGTCAATGGATAGAAGGTTCTTGCAGTTGAAATGAATGATGTTGAGATGAAGATCTTAGAAGAGTTTGTATCATGCAGGTGGTGAGTCTAAATCGAATGATAAGAATATGCATTCACATGAGGAAAAGGCCATGTTTTTATTGAATGAAAAGATGTGGCCACAAGTCAAGGGACAACAGTAACAGTAACGAGAAAATATATGAAACTAGGAACAGATTCTCTTCTATATTTTCTTAGCTGAGAGAAGTCCTGTTAATACCTTAATTTCAAACTTTTGAAACCCACAATTATGAGATAATATACTAAGTTCATTTTTTTATTTCATTTCAATTTTAATTAATTTATTATGGGATTAATGGTTTATAGTAACAGTAAAATACAATAGTTTGTACATGTGTCACAATTCTGTTTTCCACATAACAATTCAAGCCCCACCGGGTCCTCCTCCACCATCATGTTTCAAGACTGAACCTTCCCCTCCACCCCAGAGTCTTTTACTTTGGTGCAATACACCAAATTAAGTTCATTTCTAAAAATAACACCTATTTATTTATTTATGAGAAAGGAGAGAGAGCAAAACTCTCCAATAATAAAAATAATGCTTTGCTATTGAATTTTAAATCAATATATGACACTCTTTTTTTTTCTATGTCCTCCTCTGCCATCATGTTTCAGGACTTGAACCCTCCCCTCCACCCCAGAGTGTTTTATTTTGGTGCAATACACCAAACCTAGTCCAAGTTCTGCTTTGTGTTTTCTTATTTTTCAATCTCTTTTTATTATTAGTGATTTAATAATGGTCATCAAGATTGTGAGGTAGAAAGGGTACAATTCCATACATTTCCCACCACCAGAGTGTCATATCCCATCCCCCCTATTGGACGGTCATCTATTCTTTATCCGTCTGGGAGTGTGAACCAAAGATCTCTATGGGGTGCAGAAGGTGGAAAGTCTGGCTTCTTTGTTGGATCCGTATCCCCAGCCTGGTATATGACATTCTTGTGACCATCTCATCATGTCGTGTGTATGTGTGTCTTAGTCTTTGCCTTCTGAAATGATACTTACCAAATGGCAATTCACAGACTTTTAATAAATTGTCTTCTACTTGCATACAATGAATGACATAAGGAACTCAAACCGGAATAAAAATCAATCATGATAAATTGCACATGATTTATTTCAATAGAGTTTTTTTTTTTTTTAGTGTTTTGGCCACATGATCTTATATTTAATACTTTCTTTTTGCCAGAGCAAAGAAGAACTGCTCAGTTCTGGCTTATGGTGCTAGAGACTGAACTGGATCTTTTGTGTCTCTAGCATGAAATTCTTTTGGCAAAACCATCATGCTATCTCTCTAACCCCTCTTCTATATAACTTTCAAATTAAGAACACTGTAAAATGGATGGATTAGTAAATGACATTAAAGTTTAAACATGTTAATAAGAAAGCATTTATGAAACTTCTACAAACATGACAGAATTGACACAGTTGACAACTTTAGATACTCTGTACCATTATCTATTAGATGATGGTGTGTCAAATGGAAAAATAATTAACAGGGTACTTAACAAGCAGATTTTTCAAAGATGAGTAGGACTGAGAGTGATTTTTTTTTTTTTTGGAGTTATAATGTACAACTACTCTAAATGAAAAATCAGGAAAACAGAGAATAAATGGACTTGTCTTAACAGATGGAAAAAGGGCAAGTATTTTTTTTTTTATCAAAAGAACATTTGCAAAGCCTATCTGTTCTTCAGGTTGCTAGCCTTATTTGCACTTTGAATTGGAAGTTCACGTACTTATATAAACTCTACTTTGTAAAATCAATTTGAGTTTGGTTTTTAATACATGTATATTCTACGGATAAGGTCCCTGTACTGATTATAGAGTCTTGAAAGGATTTCAGACATTGTTTTCAAATCTTAAAATCTTTATAAATTGTTCAATTTCAGATTTTTTTTCTTGAATACAAAATTATTGCTTTTGAGGTCTAAGATTGGTTGAAAGACAACTTAGGGGATGTATCTTTATGCCCTCAAGCCACTTTGTTCAGTAGTGGTCGCCACATGTGCTGCCTCTACAAGCATCAGAGAACTACCTCAAAATGTCCATTTTTGCACAAAATGTTTTGATCTTTTTTCTATGTCTTCTTGAATGTTCAAAAATCACATTTTTCTAAAATATGACTCTTTTATGTCTCTCCATGCTGAAAAACTTCTATGAATATCACTTCTTAAATGTCTTAAAATGTTTTGAGCCAAATGTCATATTTTTATATCTCAGACATGTGTAACAGTGTTTTTTTTCCTTGATGTAGAGTGATAAATGGTCAAGTTTAGTTTGTAGTAAGGGTAACTGTGAAATAAGGATAAATATAGTAATCAGCAACATTTGACAAATAAGGGAATGTTAGTCAAATTTGATAACTTATCAAATTTAATAAACAGTTCAGCAAAAAATCTATACCAAATTATCAACTGATATAGCATAGTGAATAAACTCATGGTAATATTTCCCATTCTGTAAATATGCTATAGTCATATAATAAAAAACAACAACCATTTCCATTTAAAAAAAAAAGAGTCAAGAGAGAAATGCTTGAGTTAAGGAGTCTCCATGTTTTCCTTATGTTTTGTTTCTTGTTCAGTAATGTTGGGTTTCAGTGAGGACTTCCCCCAATGTCCTTAAATGGCAAACTGACTAATTTAAAATTGATTGAAAAACAGTTTTCAAAAGATGAACTATTTATGAGTTTCCTCTTTCTTCTCAAATAAGCAGATTGCAGAGGTAATCGTCACAAACAAACAAGTATGTTGAAGATGCATTAGCTGTGCCTAGAGAGACAGAAGCATCATTTTACCAGAGGAAGTTCTCTTTTTTTTTTTCCCTTCCAGGGTCATTTCTGGGCTCGGTGCCTGCACCATGAATCCACGGCTCCTGGAGGCCATTTTCCCCCCCTTTTGTTGCCCTTGTTGTTGTAGCCTGGTTGTGGTTATTATTATTGCCATTGTTGATGTTGTTCGTTGTTGGATAGGACGGAGAGAAATGGAGAGAGGAGGGGAAGACAGAGAGGGGGAGAGAAAGATAGACACCTGCAGACCTGCTTCACCGCCTGTGAAGCGACTCCCCTGCAGGTGGGGAGCCGGGGGCTCGAACCGGGATCCTTACTCCGGTCCTTGAGCTTTGCACCACATACGCTTAACCTACTGCGTCACCGCCCGACACCCCCAGAAGAAGTTCTTACACAACTGTGCTTTGACCCACTAACTCTTCTCTTTGAATAAAGTTAAAATAAAGAAAGAAAGAAATAATAAAGACTCCCCCGTGTAAATAGTCTCTGCTTAGCTCACTCAGTTAAAGTCAGGAAAAAAAAATTCAAGAATACTTTTATTTAAATTATATTTAAGTATGCTATGTTATTCACATGGCATCTTGTTGGACAGGGAATTAATTAAAGAAACTAATTTTATTAATTAATCATGATTTTTTAATCTTTCTTGTGTCAGCATAATTATCTTTTAGCCACAAGGTCCTAGAAAAGTAGGAGATTTTCTTTCCCAACAATAACCACATGAATAACTCTCAAACAGAATGAAGCCAATAGATGAATAGTTTTCACAAGCTCCTCAGTCTCTCTCATAGAGAGTTAGAAGGAAATCAGTCATAGGTGGTCATCGTTGTTCCTCTAACAAATACGGAAATAGAACTGCCATGAGAATGGGGTTACGTAATAAACTCAAGGAACTGGAAACAAAAAGAAAATGGTGTATAATGTAGTATATAGTTGTTCGTCTTCTAAAATAGCTTTCAGATTATGTGAATTAGCAGTACGAACAATGAGTTCCACATACCATGTAGGTGTGCGACTGTACCCCAGAAATATTAAAAGTTTGTAAACCACTGTTAAATCACCAATAGCAAAACTGTAAAATCGAAGGTGAATCCCGTTGAGTGTATGTTACAATGTTCAAGAACTCAGCTTTGGTGTTTCTTTCTTCCTCTTCGTCTCTTTCCCTCTTGAATTCTCTGTTTCTATCCAGTGAATGGATGAGTGTGTCAATAAGTAAATAAATAAATGTTAAAAAAAAAAGACAAGACATAGAGCTCTAATAAAATATTGTGTGTTTTTTCTGAAACAAATAATTCTGTCCACCGGTACGTGAAATGGATTTACTAAGTTTAATTGGTTGTTAAGTGTCAGTCTTTTTTTTTTTTTGATGACACAGTTTTGTATCAACTTGTCTTAAAGGATGCAATATTTGTGGAGAAAATCAAGTATCCATATAAACTTCTACTTTTATATATGAAAACACCTTAATTATGGGGCCAAACCACTGAATGATCAAACCATGCAGTAGACATACTCATAGGAGAAAAACTACTCAACTTTTCAATCAAAATTGAGTCATGATCGATATTTATTCAGAAAAGCTCTAAGTTCTAGCAAGTTAAGGACACCGACAGAAGAAATAAGTCCTTGCTAGCTGTTAACCATGAAGAGTTGCTCTACTGATTCTAACTGCCAACTTACTTGGTTGTCAAAATTTGTCTTATTTGCCTGTGAGTATTAAAGCAAGTATATAGTCAAAGGCCAGGAATTGACATCAGAATTTATCATTTCACTTCCTCATTCCTTTTGAGACTACTCAGTCCTGCCTGAGAGCTTTTTCTATGCACTATGAGGTCAAAACCAGTTATATTCTTGATGCTGGAAATAGTTGCACACATAAAAAGAAATTTCCTGTCATGTTAATCTATGTATCTTTATGCAAGCGGAAACTCATTACTGACCATAGAATCAACATAAATTGTTTGCTTGCTAAAAAATGTGATTTATCAAATGACCAAAAAAATGACTTGGCTAACTACAGATGGCTGAAAGCTGTTCTTATTGTTTCAAATGGGATGACCTATAGTTAAGACTTCCCTAATTAGATGGTGAAGTGGAATCTCAGAAGAAAGGATTTAAATGAGTCATTGAAGAACTTTTAGGACAGAATTACAAGCTACCTAAGGTCAAAGGCATGTGTGGTATAATTTGTGTGTGTGTGTGTGTGTGTTTCTGAGGAGGGGAGACTGTATGGGGTATTTAAAATTCCCAAACTTCAAAATTTTTCTGATATACAGGAATCTTTCATCAGAAAATCTGAATTTTAATGTATTAGAAATGAATACATTTTCCATATGCCCTTAGGATGTCATGTAATGAATCAGTGGTCTAGTATAATATGTGAGGACATGAATTTTTTTCCCTCTACAGGAAGAGCAATAGATGTTCCCATGAAAGAGACTTATTATGCTCATTTCACTAAAACAGGCATAATAGACAGCGTTACCAAACATCTGACTATGACAGTGTACCTCTTTTAGCTTCAGCATGAAAAGTATTAGGAGTATATCAAACATCTAGGCAGTTGCAATCATCACTTTTCCCCTTAGATTTTATTTCAACATTTAATTTAAAAAAGTTATCTACATTGGCAGAACACTTCACAAGGCTTCAAAACCATCTTAGAAGACATAAGTCCAATAGCAAAGGAAACAAAAACAAAAATAGATCAATGGGACGACATCAAACTAAAAAGCTTCTGCCTAGCAAAGGGTACCATCACCAAACAGAAAGACACCGTACAGAGCAGGATATGGGATAGGATAGTCCCACCTCCACATTGTACAATGTCTGTATTATTATTATTATTGTTGTTATTATTCTACTTTTAAGTAAAACATTGTCCTAGTGCAAATGTGAGGGTGGGGTTTTTAAAAGAAATGAGTGGTGAACCCAGAGATGGATATGTTTTCTCTCTCTCTCTCTCTCACTGTCTCTTTCTCTTCTTTATTCTTGACATGGATTCTTGTTAATGAAAAGAACTCTCAAATTTGAAACTAAGTGAATTGACAAAACAGAGAGTTTCTCATAAATATGAATGAATATCACAGATAAATTAATTTGATTATACTTCAGTTCAACATTTATAAGTTGAAATGAGATTTTAATAGGATGAGATTTTATGCCAGACAAAAGTAAGCAGGTAGACCTCATGTATTTCTAAACTGAAAAAAAATCAGAGTTCTTTTAAAATTTTTATTTATAAAATGTAAATATTGACAAGACCATAGGGTAAGAGGGACACAACTCCACACAGTTCCCACTACCAGAACTCTGTATCCAATCAGCTTCTTTGATAGCCTTCCCATTCTTTATCCCTCTGGGAGTATGGACCCAAGGTCATTATGAGGTACAGAAGGTGAAAGGTCTGGCTTCTGCAATTGCATACCCGCTGAACATGGGCGTTGACAGGTCAATCCATACTCCCAGCCTGCCTCTCTCTTTTTCTAGTGAAGGAAGGATCTGGGGAGGCGTTGTTCCAGGACATATTGGTGGGGTTGTCTGCACAGCAAAGTCAGGTTGGCATCATGACAGCATCTGGAACCCGGTGGCTAAAAAAAGAGTTAACATATAAATCAGAACAAGTTGCTGACTAATCATGAACCTAAAGGCAAGAATATTGCAGATGAAGATTTGGAGTCTCTGTTTTGGAAAAAAGCTAGTAGGTCTATTTTAGGTATATTCCAAGGGGCCCATGACCCTACATGGGTTTTTGTCTGTGTCTGATATCAAATATGCCGTGACCTAAGTTATTGTCTGGGGGATGGTGGCATAAACAAAAAAGGACCAGATAACTAGATCAGAGAAGAGAGTAACTCCCAAATATGGGAAAAGTATTTAAATATTGTTAACTATACCCCCCCACTGATCTGATCTGGGGCCCATATTCAGCACAAGAGCCCATGTAACCTCTGCGTCCCTGAAGGTCTGAGCTCACATTCCATGGTCACTGCTAGGAACACTCCAGGCTGAACCAACTTCAGGACCCATCATCCTCAGGTGATAGGCAGAGTATGCTATCCAATCTCTCTTCAGAGAATCGAACATTTCTCACCCTTGTTGATCCACATTGACGTCCAGGTGCTACAAGGGCCCACAGAGGGATCCGTTATGTTGTTCCTGATGGAGATGGCCAGTGACAGTGGTGAGAGGGATCTGTTAGAGGGATCTGTTAGAGGTCTAGGCCTCTGTGTGAGAGTCCCAGGACTCCTTCCTAGGGCCCCAGGTGTTGGGGTGGCCTGGTAGTGACTAAAGAGTCATCATTAAAGTGTGCCAGTCTTTTGCCCTTATTCAGCTTTTATAGTCCTTACTTTGTTTGACAAGGTTAGCTTTGGAGTGACTGGGGATGTGCAATAGGAAAATCAGAGTTTTTATATAAGGACATGACAGGGGCTGGATGGTGGTAAACCTAGTTGAATGTGCACATTATGGTGAGCAAGGATCGTTGTTCAGGTGCCAATTCTTCACTGGCATTGCATTGGGGAAGCTTCATGAGTGTTGAAGCCGTGCTGCAGATGTCTTTCTTCTTCTTTCCCTCTCTATCATCCCCTCTCCTCTTAATTTCTCTCTGTCTCTATCCAAAGTAAATTTTTTAAAAGGCCAGGACAACTTAAATAAGATAGAAATGGAGATTTTAAGCACATTATTCCCCCCCAAATAAATATATGGATACAATGAAAGGAAAGTTTATTTGATTTACATGACTTTTCATATTTCTTTGTATTTCTGAAAAGTCAGCTTGATTGAACGCTTATGTATTTCAGGAATCTTTTAGTTTTACTGGAGACCAAGAGTTTAGTAATGATTTGTCTCCTGGCATTTAAGAAGAGAGTTTTCAGAAGTTTTCAAAGTCAGTTTTCAGGGCCAGGTGATGGTACATCTGGCTAAGTGCGTTACAGTGTGCAAGGACCTGGGTTCAAGCCTCCGGTCCCCACCTTCAGGCGGCAAGCTTCATGAGTGGTAAAGCAGGGTTGTAGGTGTCTCTCTGTCTCTCTCCTTCTCTATCGCCTCTTCCCTTCTCAATTTCTCTCTGTCTCTACCCAATAATAAATAAAAACAAAAATATTATTTTTCGATTTTCATTTATACTGACACTGGAGATCACACCAATTAACAAATGAAAACAATCAATAATGAATTGCTAGTAATTGGCCTTTGAGCTTTCATTTTTAAGAGATCACTGATCTTGTTCTAAGTGTGTAGTTGGAGGGGGAAGCTCAAGTTCTTTTTATATTGTCTCTAGTATATAACTTATCTGCAAACTCTAGTGTATCTGTGCAGTTCTGTATTTGTAATTTATCAATGAATTATTATATGGCACTGAAGTAGCAAAAGACCCAAAAATAATTTGTGCTTTATGGAACTATATTTCCCAAATATCAGTTGCTTAATTTATTAGAAATATTAACACTATCTTCATTCCAGTGACAACTATAGAACCCAAAGTTTGTAATTAATGTGGGTTGATCACATCACACAAATACAGAAATATCAAAGAGGTAAATATGTAAATTTCCCATGAAATGTTTTTTTGAGGTACTAGAAATAAAGTAGCAACAAATAAGAAATATAATGTACACATGAATCTCATAATTAGTGTTACATATAATTTGGGATGCACATGTTATATTCACTGTGATCTGGTCCAATCTTATGTCTTTAATCTGAAAGGAAATGATTACTGCTTCCTCTGTGCTATCTTTTTTTTTTTTTTTTGCCTCCAGGGTTGTTGCTGGGGTTTGGTGCCTGTACTACGAATGCACTGCTCCTGGAGGTCATTCCCATTTTGTTGCCCTTGATGTAGTTGTTATTGTTATTGTTGTCATAGCTGTTGTGGTCGGATAGGACAGAGAGAGTTTGAGAGAGGAGAGGAAGACAAAGAGGAGGAGAGAAAGATAGACACCTGCAGACCTGCTTCACTGCTTGTTAAGCGACCCCCTGCAAGTGGGGAACTGGGGCTCAAACCGGGATCATTATGCTGGTCCTTGAGCTTTGTGCCATGTGCACTTAACATGCTGCTCTACCGCCCAGCCCCTGACCTTTTCTTGTTAGCTTCCTGAAGTCTGAGATTAAAATATGTAAATATTATTTATAGTAGAACTTGCATTATCATTGCATCTACCATTCAATATTATTAAACTAGTTTTTCTGAGGCACTTTTAAAAATAAAATATTTATTTATTATCTTTAATAAGATTTTTATTATATTTATTTATTAGATACAGCCAGAAATTGAGAGGGGAAAGGGAGATTAAGAGGGAGAGAGACAGAGAGACACCTGCAGCACTCACTGCTTCATCAGGCACAAAGCTTGCCCCCTGCAGGTGGGGACCAGGAGCTCAAGCCTGGGCCCTTGAGAGTTATAGCTTGTGAGCTCAACCAGGTGCACCACCACTCCGCCCCTAAATCAAACATTTATTAATGAGAGAGGGACAGAAGGAGAGAGGGAGAAAGAAAACCAGAATGTCACTCTGGTACATGTGATGTTGGGCATCGAACTTGAAGAGAGAAAGGATGTTAGAACTGCCTATGGAAATGCAAGGAATTTTTGTAAAAAAGGGAAGTGTTGTGACCTAACTGGAATTTGGGGCAATTAGCATATGAATGATGTCAGCCTGAGACAAAGCACTCACAAGAGAATGTGGGTGCAGGGACCCTGTGAGCAAGGACCTGCTCTCTTGATTGGATCATCTTCATCATGACACTCTCCTGTTGGGTCCTGATCTCTTCACATAGTTGTCATGGGTAGCTTAGTTTCAGACTTTGGACTTTGCCTATTTTCTTAGCTAGACTTTTCCCCTCACATGCACAGTGATTTTTATGAATAAAATCCTCTTTTGTTTGACCTTAAATGGAGCCGCATGTTATTACAACTGGAAGTTACTGTGTTGAAATGAGACCCTTTAAAGGAGAACTATAATCAGAATAAATAGTGGCAGAAACCTACAGGACCTATATTGGAAGCCTCATACTTAATGAGACCTTAGAAATATCTAACTATTTCTTAAAATTGTATCTCTGAATATTTGAAACCAAAGCACTATTCTGAAGAGACAGCTTTGCGCTCAACTTTATGTCTTAAAATTATTATCTGAGTATCTGCAAAGAGATATGAGTAAAATTACCTACTCTATAAAAGGCCTTATTATCTCCGTAGGAAAAAATGGTACAATATATTTATACTACATATGCTATATTTTAGATAAGACTGATGTAAGGAATAAATGAAATGATTTATGTATATTTCTTTGCAGAATAACAGCAATCTATATAGTGACTACTCTGTCAATTACATAATCATATGTATATGTTATTAAAATGTTTCTAAGATAAGTAAATAAATGTATTTCCAATGAGATTCAGTTATAAATAATTCTACTATTTCTGGCAGACAGTTTTTTTTAAAATGTTTCATTATCTTTATTTATTGAACAGAGACATCCAGAAATCTAGAGGGTAGGGGGGAAAAAAGGGAGAGAGACAGAGAGACATCTGTAGCCCAGTTCACAACTCACAAAGCTTTCCCCCTGCAGATGGGGACAGGGTGCTTGAACCTAGGTCCTTGAGCATTGTGATATGTGCGCTCAACCAGGTACACCACCACTCAGGCCTGTGGCAGACAGTTCTTAAAAATTATCTTCTTCAAATAGAGTGAGAGACAGAGAATGAGAGAGAGACAAAAAAAAGAGAGACATCATAGCACCCCTCCACCACCCATGAAGCTCTCCCATTTCATGCTGCTCCCATATGGCATTGGGACAGGCTCAAACTGGCATCCACATGCATGGTAAAGTGTGCGTTCTAACCAGGAGCTATCTCTTAACAGTTTATAGGATTATTTTTATTGAAAACCATTCTGATCACCAGGTCTCCCTTGAATTAGATGAACTGACATTTGTTATTTGTTACTAAAATACCTCACGTGTTCCATACAGTAACTCCTTGTACTTTATACATACTCTTGTCCTCTCTTTTAATAATATTTTTTGAATAATTGCTTGTTGCAATAAGAAAAACATCCAGAAACAAGTGGAAAATCTTTCACAAACTTGCTAGGGGTCAGCAATTCCTTTCTGAATTTTTGTTTCTTTTCCTGTTCTATATTTGAAATAGGTTTTTGAATTTTATCTGATATTTCTGATCAGGAAAGACTGTGGATTTATAGTACTTTCTTGACAGACTTTGAATTTCCACTTCTATGAATTTTCTTTTGAAAAAATTATGTAAAAGGGGCCAGGTAGTTTTACAATTGGTTAAGTGCAAAGACTTGGTTCAAACCCTGTTCTCCACCTGCAGAGGGTGTGTGGGGGGGAACTCTTCACGAGTAGTGAAGCAGTTCTTTCTCCCTATCTATCTCTCCCTCCATTTTTAATTTCTCTCTGTTCTATCAGATAAAATGAAGTAAAAGAAAAGAAAAAAGAAAAAAAGGCCACTGGGAGCAGTGGATGTGTAGTTCGGGCACTGAGCCCCAGCAATAACCCTGGAGACAAACTGACTAACAAATATAATGTAAAGAGAACAGAAAATGTATAAACCATGACTTTTCTTTACACAAAATGAATACTACAGCATTGTGTTTCTGTTTGGTTTCTGGTTCAAAGTTGGTTACTTTTCTGGCTGGTGGTGGTGTGAATATCATGATTATGTTATAATTTGCCTCAATAAAAAATGTTGGACATACTTGCTGTTAAGGACTGATGTCATATACGTAGTAGTAATTAAATGATCTCTTAACTGATTTTTTAAAAATTGTACTATGTGAGTGAGGCCCAAACCTAGCTAAAACAAATGAGAAAAAGCATTGTATATTGTTTCTCGTGTGTACATGATTTCTGGTTGAAGGTATTTATATTTTAGAAGGAAATTACTGGAAGTGTCAGGCTGTGGCTCAAATAAATATTCATGTATACCACCAGTATACATGAAGGTTTATTAAATGAAGGCAAAAAAAAATTAAAACCTAGTGCAGACATGAGTTAAGAACTCAAATTGGATCACAGAATATAATTATTCCTTAATGAGCGAGATCCTGTCAAACCATTTTTTTCTTTGCAACAGAAAATAGAAAACATATTAAATGACTGCAGTGATTCTCTCCAGTTTCTGTGGAGACTCATCTGAAAACTCATGATTTAGGCTGAGTTAAGAAAACAGCATAAAGAATCCGGGACACCTGCTATTCAGTGTGAGAATGCCCTTTTCAGTTGTGCTTCTTTAATGCCAGTGGGACTTCTAAATATAATTTTATCTCCATGACTGACCAACTCCATAATTTATGTGAAATCAAGCTGGAGTTCTTTAACTTGCACTGACTTAGGAAAATGCTTTGAAAATAGCCTTCAGAATGTCACAATAATAGTATTCTGACAGTGTATGCACAGCTTATAATTACCCCACACTTAAAGGATTTCCATATAAAGAGACTCATATAGAGAAGGAGAGATATTTACTCTTATTTGGACCTCCATAAAATTATAAGCTTCTTTTATTTTTACCCAGAGCACTGCTCAGCTCTGGTTTATGGTGATGCAGGGGATTGAACCTGGGACTCTGGAGCCTCAGGCATGAAAGTTTCTGCATAACCATTATGCTATCTATTACTGCCCTAAAAGTATAACTTTCTCTCAACATTGGTCCAGATAATTGGAAAACCTAAGGCCAGTAGAAATGTTGTTTAGATGAGGGAAAACAAGACCTATGTGCACATTTATATGTAAAGTTTTAACAAAGGCAGGATCTAGTTAAGACCATGCACTAAGGGAGCCAGGTGGCAGCGCAGTGGGTTAAATGAACATGGCACAAAGTGCAAAGACAGACATAAGGATCCCGGTTCGAGCTCCCAGCTCCCCACCTGCAGGGGAGTCGCTTCACATGCAGTGAAGCAGGTCTGCAGGTGTCTATCTTTCTCTCCCCTTTTCTGTCGTCCCCTCCTCTCTCCATTTCTCTCTGTCCTATGCAGCAACAACAACATCAATAATAGCTACAACAATAATAAAAAAGGGCAACAAAAGGGAATAAATAAATAAATATTTAAAAAAAGACCATGTATTCAGTCATTAAGTTGAGACCATTTCACTGAGATGAGATACACTGATATCATTAACTTGATTCTAACTTTGAAATTTTTTGACTGACGTGAACTTTTGTGACTCTGGTATTAGCTCTGGGTTTTTGTTTTGTATTTGCTTTTCTGTAAGTAGCCAAACAAGACCAACCTTTCTGGTCAAATGAATTGGGAGTTAGAACCAACAGGGCAACTCTTCATGATCACTACTTCCCAAGGGCCCCTTTCTTCTGTATTTCTGATTCCTTATAGCTCAGAGTTCTCAAAAAGTATTTCTTCCTTATTGAGTATCTTCAATTAACTACTATACCCGACTTATGAGATGACTGAAGAAAGAGAGGCTTTAAGTTGTCAGGTAGTCAAGATCCCATAAGTGAATGAGTCATGATTCATGCTCAAGATAGTGTGGCCTAGAAATAGTCTTTTATCTTCATGCCTTTTCAGCTCCGTTTCATTGGTTTAATCATGTCAGATCTTAATTTGTTATTTATGATGCTCAAAATCACTGCAGAATTGTCATAATGCTGAATTTTCCCATACCTTTTTGTTTACATTTCAGTTTCAGTCCCCCTAATCCACACACTGTCCTTTCTTCCACTAACTAACTCATCCATAGCACGGTCAAGGGAAAACATTTGGTCTATCCACAAGGACATCTTCATGATATTGAGTAAGCTCTGAAGTCAGCTTAGTCACACTGAGTCACCTGAAACTTTTAACTATGTAGCACATTTATAGCTTTCTCATAAAAGATGTGATTAAAATGACTCAGTTCTTCATTTCTAAATTGTTAATACGAATCACTTTATGCTGAGGATGTGATAATTAATAAAGTGAGTTAATTTATGTAAAATGCTTGTAAGAGCACTTAGTGCATAGTCCTTTGGTTTTATGAACTTCCATTATTATAATCATGAATAGCTGAAACTTGGCTTCCGTGTTTCTCTGCTGGAAAGTACCTGCTTATAACTAGCTTCTCTTGTTATTCTGTTCATCTAGAAAAACGAGATTTATTTTTATGGACTGAATAATGATTATAGTTAGAGTTAAAAATATTTTTAAAAATTTTATTTATTTATTTTTCATGGTCACCATGGTTATCTCTGGGGCTCGATTATGCCAGCATTATGAATTCACTGCTCCCAGTAGCAAAGTGGTCATTATTTCATTTTCTTTCTATTTTATTGAATAGAAAAGAGAGAAATTGAGAAAGGAGGGGTGGATAGGGAGAGAGAGAGAGAGAGAGAGAGAGAGAGAGAGAGAGAGAGAGACCCATAGGCCTGTTTTACCTCTGTGAAGTGTCCCTTCCCTGTAGGTGGGAGATGGAGGTTCAAACCTGGGTCCTTGTGCATTCAAACAGATGCGTGTGTTCAAACAGATGCGCCACCACCTGGTCCTCTACAATTAAACTTTTAATAATAGTTAAGATGATCTCTGGGCTGGTAAAATAGCTTGCTTGGATAGTGTGCCGCTTTGCTATTTATGTGACCAAGGTTCAAACCTTGTCGTCACTGCATTGAAGGAAGTTTTGGTGCTGTGGCCTCAAGTTGTAGAGAAATTCACCAGTACATTTATTCATTAATTTTGCAGTAAATTATACTGAGTTAGTTACAGCTTCAGAGAATCTGTCCCTATGGTACCAGGTGCTGGGTAATACTGATGGCACTAGTGCCAGGTATACACGGAGCTGACATGTGAGTGTTTAAACTCCTCGTTAAGGACCAGCAAAATAGCTCCTCTATGTAGTGTGCTTGCTCTGTCATTCACGGTATTTTTTTTTTTTATTCCTAGGACCAGTGACATCAGAACTACCCAGCAATGTGCTACAATATAGATAACTCCAATTACTAAGACTATGTGGTCCAATTAGCTTGGGCATTTTAAAAAATATTTATTTATTTATTTATTTTCCCTTTTGTTGCCCTTGTTGTTTTTCATTGTTGTTGTAATTATTGATGTTATCATTGTTAGGACAGAGAGAAATGGCGAGAGGAAGGGAAGACAGAGAGGGGCAGAGAAAGACAGACACCTGCAGACCTGCTTCACCGCCTGTGAAGTGGCTCCCCTGCAGGTGGGGAGCTGGGGGCTCGAACCAGAATCCTTATGCTGGTCTTTGCACTTTGTGCCATGGTCACTTAACCCGCTGTGCTACCGCCCAACTCCTGGGAATTTTTTTTTAATTGCTCTTGAGAACCAACATTTCTACAGCAGATCCTACTTTCTTCCTCTTGCCAATTTTACAGTATCTTCCATATCAAGATGAAGTGGTAAATTATACTGCTGTCATAGTGTTGGATTTCATTTGGCGGCCAGCTCTTGGTGACTCATGCTCCGTGAAGTGTCACCATGACCACTGAATATGTAAACTTTTATCATAAAACCAAAGCATGAAAGTCAGTATAAGGACACAAAACACAATAGTGACTATGCTCTGGGTGGAGTTCTATTTGGTGGTAGGTGTAATCAGGGGAGATTGTTAATTACTATTTAGGAGGGAAGAGAGAAATATATTACTGGAATTTTCTCTTGTTACATACCTCTAAGTAGGTAAACTAGAAAAGTCATTTTTATATTTTCATCCTTCCTTTTCTAACTTTCTTACAAAACTCAGTTGTTTTCCCCTACATTTTTGTATTATTATTGGACAGTGACAGAGAGAAAATGAGAGAGGCGTGCACACACACACACACACACACACACACACACACACAGTGGGGAGGGGCAGAGAGACAACTACAGTCCTGCTTCACCATCCCTGAAGCTCTCCCCCTGCAGGTAGGAACTGGAGGCTTGAACCTGGGTCCTTGTGCACTGTAATGTGAGTGCTCAATCAGATGCACCGCCATCTGGCCCCTTTTCCCACGTTTTTAAATTGTCCCTGGCACTTTGAAAATAACCCGTCTTTTGTGGTCCTGGATGTGGGAAAGCAATAGAGTACAAGACAAGTAAGTTTTTAGTTTGAACCCTGGCACTGCAATGCCAGAGTGGTGCTCTGCTTCTTTCTGTTATAAATAACCAAAACTAAAAAAAAAAAAAAAAAAAAAAAACAAGACACTATTCCATAAGCTTTTTAAAACAAGCAAGCAAGTAAACAATACAACTAGAAATTAGGTTAAGGACAAACTTTGGGATTTAAAGGATAATCAGAGAATTACCTGAGAAACTTAGACAGAGGTCTGTTGCTAGTTTATGTTTATATTTCACAAGAAGACAAAAACAAGAGATTGTAAACTATTAGATGGCGAGGGCTTTTCTTCCTTTGTCAGAGTGAGAACCTAGATCCATAACTCCAGGATTCCTCCTCCAAGTTAAGGCCCCGGCTTCCTTGCATATGTTTAAATGTTGCTGCTTTAGAAAGAGGAATAATTCGGACTGGGAAACCAGGGCTAATATTGCTGTAAGTGTATAATAAACGACAGCCCTGACCTAGAAAATTTATGCTTTGCATCGATGATAACATAAATGTCAAAACTAAATAGCTGCGTGCTTTATTCATTCTATTTTGTTAGGAGAATTCTTAGAATTAAAGTTTTAATATTCAACAATTAAAATGACACTTTTCTTGGAACAAGCCTTAGATATTTGAATGTATTCTAAATATATATTTGCCTCCAGGGTTATCGCTGGAGCTCGGTGCCTGCACTATGAATCCACTGCTCCCCGAGTTCATTTTTTCCTTTTTTGTTGTTATTGTTGTTTGTTGTTGTTAGTGGATAGGACAGAAAGAACTTGAGAGAGGAGGGATTTACCTACTGATATATTTTATTAATTTTCTCCTCCCCCCCATTTACATTACCCTTGCTACCAACTCTATCATCGATGTATCAAAATCCGCTCACTTCACTGCCACACATCAGAAATGAGACTATCACCGCCGGCCCTACAGAGTGGAACTCCATCCACCAGCAGGGGTGGGCCTTCCACACAAGGCTGGAGCAGCAGAAAAGTGAGGCTGAGGCTAAAATTCTCACAGCTCAGGCTGAGGGAAGGTTTTTTCAGGAAGTCAGGCAGTAGTGCAGCGGGTTAAGCACACCTGGCGCAAAGCACAAGGACTGGCATGAGGATCCGGGTTTGAGCCCCTGGCTTCCCACCTGCAGGGGAGTCGCTTCAAAGGCGGTGAAGCAGGTCTGCAGGTGTCTATCTTTTTCTCCCCCTCTCTGTCTTCCCCTCCTCTCTCCATTTATCTCTGTCCTATTCAACAATGATGACATCAAATAACAACAATAATACTGCAAAAATAAAACAAGGACAACAAAAATAAAAAAAGGTTTTCTCAAATAGTTATACCTCCATTTATATTATTCTAGAAACACTCTTACACCTTTGTCTTGCCACAAAAAAAACAGAGATGAAGGATGTTTCTTGCCCATCTCTCTAGTTATTTGAGTATTGCTTAAGGCAGAGGAAAAATGAAGACTTTAATGTATACATATTTATAGTGCCAAATATCAGAGGGTTAGTATAAAATCTGTCAGCTTATTATTTGCTACTTTATCTCTCCTTTTTAAAAAATATTTATTTCCTTTTGTTGACCTTGTTTTCTTGTTGTAGTTATTATTGATGTTGTTGTTGGATAGGACAGAGAGAAATGGGGAGAGATGGGGAAGACAGAGAGGGAGAGAGAAAGATAGACACCAGCAGACCTGTTTCACCACCTGTGAAGCAACTCCCCTGCAGGTGGGGAGCTTCGGGCTCGAACCTGGATTCTTGTGCTGGTCCTTGCACTTTGCGCCTTAACCCACTGCGCTACCGCCGGGCTCCCTATCTCTTCTTTTATAAGCTCTCATAACTTAAAAATGACAAAAAGATGGTCTTTTCCGTGCACATAAAACAAATTACTGCCCCCAATAAAAGGTAAAATAGCAATCCCAAATTTAAGTGGAAGACCAGTAAACTAAAAGATAGATATTAGAGAGTTCCATAAATTCTTTGACAGGAGTTGGAGAGATTTGAAGAATGAGATCAACTCACATCACTGTTGGAAGAGAGACCAGATGGAAGACAAGAATAGGAATGAGGGGTGTTTGAAGGAGCTGACAATGTTTCGCTATCTTAACTGATAGTAAAGGAAGAAGACCACAGTGATATAAAGAACAGTAGCCTGACAGCAATTAAAGATGTAAACAAACATTCCCAGAGCTTCATTACAAGTAATTTAACCTTGTTGACACCTTGATTTTGTCCTTATGAGATGGTAAATACAGAACACAGCTAAATGTCATTGTATTTAGATTTCTGATGTACGAAACTGTCAGCTAATAAATTCCACCATTTCCTTAGCTTGCTAAATTTCCACTAATTTGTTATGGTAGCTACAGAAAATTAATAAAGTGGAGGAATCGGGGCAAAAAATAAGACACAACAGAGAAGAAGCAATTTGTTTGTAATGATCTATTTATAGAAAATTACTGTGTATAAGAGATAATATTGATTATATGAAACATGGGAATTTGTTCAAAAAAATCAAACTATCAGTAATGCTTTGTGAAAACTGTGGTGTCTATCCTTGGGGGCTAAGAAAAGGGGAAAGTCTGGAAGTGGCAGAGGACACAGAACTGTGCTGGTGGGTACAGTATGGCACTGTAACTCCGATCTTATGAGCTTGTAAACCGTCACTGAATCACTAATACAATAAACTTTAAAAAAGACAAGAAGACAAATTCCAGAGCTGGATAAATGGCTCAACTGGTAGAGTGCTGGACTTGCATGCCTGAGGTTGCTGAGTCAGTCTCCAGTACTGTGTATACTGGAGTGTGCTTTAACCTCTTGCTCTCCTCTCGGTGTCTCACAATATCATTCTTTTCAAAATTGACAGGTAGTTTTACACTGACTATATATCCTATGACCTCTTTTTTTTCATATGTCCCTTCAAATTGGAATCAGAAATTATTAGAATTTTGGTAGAACTTAAAACCTACATGAAACAAGATAATAGAGGGAGGGAAATTATTGAACTGAGAAATCAGAATGATGGTACTATATGTTTATTTGGTTGTCTAAGGTGAAGAAGAAAACTTATTCTGAGTGGCAATCTTTTTTTTTTTTCTTTTCCAACTAGGATTATCTCTGGGGCTCAATGCCCACACAACTCCACCACTCCTAACAGTTGTTTTTTTCATTTCCTCTAGCTAGAAGTAGAGAGAGAAAGAGAGAAAGGAGAAAGGCAATACAGCAATACTCTATTGTGGTTTTTTTTATAAATTAAGTTTTTATTTATTTATTTATTTTCCTTTTTGTTGCCCTTGTTTAACATTGTTGTGGTTATTAATGTCGTTGTTGTTGGATAGGACAGAGAGAAGTGGAGAGAGGAGGGGAAGACAGAGAGGAGGAGAGAAAGATAGACACCTGCAGACCTGCTTCACCGCCTGTGAAGCGACTCCCCTGCAGGTGGGGAGCCGGGGGCTCGAACTGGGATCCTTACGCAGGTCCTGGCGATTTGCGCCACATGCGCTTAACCCGCTGCGCCACCGCCCAACTCCCTAGCAATACTCTATTGTTTACGAAGCTTCCTGTTTGCAGGTGTTCCTAGGTAGTGACCTGGAGCTCAGATCTGCACCAGGTCCTATGTACACTCTCCTAGGTAAATAACCCACCAGTCTCACTCAGTGACCCGTGTGCTAGTGATTCATAAATGTGACCTCAGTTCTAATGTTCCGAGGACTGAGAATTAGTTATGAGTCTATGGTCATACCACCCTGAACATGCCCAATCTCATCTAAATGCCTTGACATGTTTTTGGCCCAGATCTGAGTTCCAGTATCACATGGTGGTATTCTGTCTTTCTTATGTTTCTCTCTGGCTCTCAGTATCTCTTTATCTGAATGAAAATATTGGCCTGGGGACAGTGAAGTAACACACATGAGCCTCTTTAGGTCTGAAAAAAGTCTTCTCTGAAGTGCTTTAATTTTTTAAAAAAAAAAACTAACAAATAACTGGAACATACCTTTTTACCTGATTTTTTTCTTTGTATATACTGTTTTTAATGTTTTATTATTTACATTAGTGATTTAATATTGATTTACAAGATTTTAAAGGGTATAATTGTAATAGGGATGTAAGTCCGTACAGTTCCCAGCACCAGAGTTCTGTGTCCCATCCCTCCACTGGAAACTTCCCGATTTATTTATTCCTCTGGGAATATGGACCAACATTATTTTTGGAGTATAGAAGGGGAGAGTTCTGACTTCTGTAATAGCTTCTCCACTGGATATGGGCATTGGCAGGTCAATCCATAACCCCCAACATGTTTCTGTCTTTTCCTTCTTCTTCTAGCGTTTGCCCTTCTTCCGTAGCCAGTCAACAGCGTCAGGTTGAGCCTGATGTAAAATTTCGAGACCTCCTTTGAATCTGGAGAGGTGGCAGTCGTTGACTATGTGGGTCATAGTCTGTCTGGAGCCGCAGGGGCAGTTCGGGTCGTCTCTGGCTCCCCAGCGATGGAACATAGCGGCGCACCGGCCATGGCCTGTTCGATAGTGACTGAGGAGGGCCCGATCATAACGTGCTAGGTCAAAGCCGGGTTGACGCTCGCAGGGGTCTGTGATGAGGTGTTTGTTCTTTACCTCAGCTGACTGCCAACTCTGTTTCCAAGAGTCTGGAACAGAGAAGTTCAGTGTAGGCGTAGGGGACCAGATTGGGTGACAAGATGTCAAGCGTTGGACAGGGTGGGCAAAGATATCCGTGTATATTGGCAGGTCCGGTCGAGCGTAGACGTGGGAAAAGAACTTAGATGATGCCGCATCCCGATGAATATCTGGCGGGGCGATGTTGCTAAGAACAGGCAGCCATGGAACCAGGGTGGAACGGATGGGTCCAGAAATTATCCTCATGGAGGAATATAATTTGGAATTGACCAAGTGGACATGGGGGCTACGGAACCATACTGGGGCACAGTATTCTGCAGTGGAATAGCATAATGCCAGAGAGGATGATCGCAGTGTGGAAGCGCTCGCGCCCCATGAGGAGCTGGCCAGTCTTGCAATGATGTGATTCCTTGCGCCCACCTTTGCTGCAGTTTTTATGAGATGTTCATGAAATGACAGGGTGCGATCGAGAGTAACGCCAAGATAGACTGGCTGGGCTTCATGCCGGATTCTCGTATCGCCAAGCTGCACATTAAGCTCACACGAGGCCGAGGCATGGTGTAGATGGAAAACAGATGATACCGTTTTCGCAGTGTTAGGGATTAGTCGCCATTTTTTACAGTAATCAGATATCAGAGACATGTCTTTCGTGAGTGTTTCCTCGAGGATGTCGAACTTGGATACCTGAGTTGCACAGCAGATGTCATCGGCGTAGATGAACTTCCTTGAAGAAGTTTCTGGAAGGTCATTGATGTAAATATTAAATAGCGTAGTCTTTTCCTAATGGGGTAGGGCTCTGGGCTGATTCTTAAACTTGTCTGATCATTAAGAACTTCAGGCAGGCTAAAAAGTTTTGATAGACAGACACCATCCTGCAGAAATTCTAATGAAATTGGGTTGGAATGTGGCTTTGGCATTGATAGTTCTTTTTTTTTTAAGATTTTATTTATTTATTTATTTATTTATTATTGAGAAAGATAAGAAGAGAGAGAGAAAGAACCAGATATCACTCTGGTACTTGTGCTGCCAGGGATTGAACTCAGGGCCTCATGCTTGAGAATCCAGTGCTTTATCCATTGTGCCACCTCCCAGACCACACATTGATATTTCTTAAAATACTCCCATTTAATGTTCCTATCCACTGCTCTGTATGCATGATTTTGTGGTCTCGGAAAGAACCTGGACATCTGTTTCAATCCCCTAGGTGATTCCTTTGCACATTTATTCCCTTGATGGTCTTAATGCATAACCACTAGATGAAAAGTACAGCACTGCTCCTTTTAATTTTAGTATTTTTCATTTTGACACTTGATGAGATATATGGTACCAATGAGACATTTCAAGAAAACACTTTTCAGTGTTTAAAGAAGTTTATTTACATCTAATTTCATTAGCTAATTATTTAATTAGCAAGCAATGAATTTTTAGTTCTCTTGTGAGTCAAACTCCTTTCAAAGGTTTTCCATGTGTCCCAGGAAGGAGAGAAATACTGTTTGAAACTGGGTTACCATCCCAACCCCAGCTGTGTAATGGATGCAATTATTTTCAGGAAGGGACACGTGCATCAAAGTTGAAAGCACAAAACATAATTGCTTCTATGATAGTAATTTAGTTTCCTAGGGTAAAGATTCAGACCAGCATCTCCCATTAGAGCAACAACAATTACACAGTTTTCCTTTTCATTCGTTTCTCTTGGGCTTTTCTTATTTTTGAAGCTTTCTAAGGGGTATTTTAGTGATCTAACATTAACCACCCACACACTGTATTTACCACTATTATTAGCACAGTGGATGAACTTAGTGGAACTCCAAGAAGCACTAGTACTGATTTTTTTTTTTAAGTGACTCTAAATTATTTGTCATTTCTTCTGACTTTTATTCCAAGCAGAATTATTCTCTAGTGATCTTCTAGTGTCTTATACCTTAGGTTTAAAAATAACTACATGATAGGATATAAATGCATCTTGATCTTTGAAATACTACATTTCTATTCCTACAGACTCAGGAAGATGAGAAGTCATACTATGGAAAGGGAAAGTATGATAGTGAAACAATGCCTTACTTTCAGGTCCTCCAAGCAACTGGACTGATACGAGAAGGAAGTTAGATGAAGAGGACGGGGTTGACTCATATTCAATAATGAGAAAATTTGTTAGTTTTTTGACTGAATGAAATAGCCATGAAAGTCCACATGTTTCTACAAGTGAATTCAATTTTAGTCTGAATTAGTCTAAGTGTCTGGAATTAAGATAATGATCACTCAATGCATTCCTTACTAAACCGAATTTATACTACTATATAAAGTTATAAAAAATACTTTGATGTCTTGGTAAACACACATCACCATGTTAGATGATAATAAGTGAACAAAATTTACATCCAGCAAGGAGTAATCAAACATGCCACATGCAGGAAAGGTAGAAGGGGAAAGAGTCACACTGTGTGATCCAAATGCATAAAAAGCCAGCAGATAACTAACAGAAGGCATACTGTGTCTAAAAGAAAGGAGAACATACACGAGTTTACACCTGAGAATTCATTGAGGCCCAGATTACTGATCATGAAAGCTATTATGTGTAAATGGAAAACACTTGAAAGGCGTTGATGACAAAGAGTTAGGCCTGTAAGATGTGTAAGGTGGTTTGCCACACTTGTACAATAGCTTTTTTTCTTTCTTTTTTTTTTCCAAACTGCTTTATTGGGATAAGCAATAATTTACAAAACAGTTGCCACATAAATATAGTGTTGTTGTCTCCCTGTGTTAGTTTTGTGCACCATGCCTACCACCAAATGCCACCTTAGATCCATGTTATTGCATTGCCCTCATCCTCTCAACTCTTTCTCACTTCCCCCTTTAAGAGTCTTTGACTTCACTCACAGACAGAATTCAAGAAACAAGGAAAATGACATCACAGGGTGAGACTTAACCTTTATGTGGCCTAGAACATTGGTGCTAAGCTGGCCATGATTTTGAATTACTGAATAATAAAAATTACCTATTACTCTTGTATTCTGAAGTGAGTGTCAGACCACAAGATGCTAAAAAAACACCTTATTTTTTTTTTCTGTAATATCATAACAGATGCTCTCAACTTTTTCTACTAAGAATTGTTAAGATTGATCAGAGCGATGGGTTACAGTTAACGGTATTTATATACTTTTCCCACATCTGGGAACTACTTTCTTCTCTGATTCAAATTTCAAGTCCTATTTCCAACTCTGACACCATCTGCCCCAGACAATACCTTTAGCTTATCTGTTTGTTAGCTGTCAGGCCCAGGCAAAAATTAGTAAAATCATAGGTTCCTTGGAATATGCCTAAAATAGACCTCCTGGCTTTCTCCAAAATGGAGACCCCCAAATTTCATCTGCTCTATTCTTACCTTTAGAGTCCTGATTATTAAGCAGTCTGTTCTGCTTTATATCTTAAGTGCTTTTCAGCCACCAAGCGGCAGATGCTACTATGATACCAACCTGACTTCCCTAAGTAGACGACCTCACCAATGTGTCCTGGAAACTCATCTCTCTGGAGCCCCGCCCCACTAGGTAAAGAGAGCGGCAGGCTGGGAGTATGGATCGGTCTTTCAACGCCCATATTCAGTGGGGAAGCAATTACAGAAGTCAGACTTTGCATCTTCTGCATCCCATAATGATCCTGGGTCCACACTCCTAGAGGGATAAAGAATAGGAAAGCTTCCAATGGAGGAGATGGGATGTGAATCTCTGGTGGTGGAAATTTTGTGGACTTGTACCCCTCTTATCCTATGGACTTGTTGATCGTGATTAAATAAGTTTTGAAAAGATTGTTGTTTTCTATGTGATTTTTTCAGAAGTCATCTCTTTAAGGTCAAACCTTCTATTAATAGCACTGTGTTGCTCATGCCACTAGCTTTTAGAGGAGGAGGAGACAGAGAGGGAGAGGCAGAGAGACACCTGCAGTACTTGCTTCACTGCTTGTGAAGTATCCTCCCTGCAGTTGGGAAGTGAGGGCTCCAACCTAGGTCCTTGTGCATAGTAACATAATGGTTAACCAGGTGCAGCGCTGCCTGCCCCTCCTCCACAAATTTCTCATTTTTCTGTGATATGTGTCAGCACAACATTTTCACCCCCAACTAAGGTCTTTTTCCACCACCATGTACCAGGTCCCCAAAGACCTTCCCCAGAGCCCCCCTCCATGGCCTCCTTTCCCAGAGCCCTTTGCTTAGATGAAATACACCAAATTCAGTCGTGTTAACATTTGGGAAACAGACACTCTGTAGCTCAGTCTTTTTAGAAAGTGACATTTCTGTAGACTGCTTTCAAGAATACACTCAATTTGGGGAGTCTGGCGGTAGCTCAGCAAGTTAAGCACAGGTGGATCAAAGTACAAGGACCGGCTTAAGGATCCCATAAGGTTCGAGCCCCGGCTCCCCACCTGCAGGGGAGTCGCTTCACAAGTGGTGAAGCAGGTCTGCAGGTGTCTGTCTTTCTCTCCCTCTCTCTGTTTTCCCCCCTCTCTCCATTTCTCTCTGTCCTTTCCAACAACAACATCAATAGCAACAATAATGACTACAACAACAACAACAATAACAAAAAACAAGGGCAACAAAAAGGAAATAAATAGTGGAGGGTAGATAGCATAATGGTTATGCAAAGAGATTCTTGTGCCTGTGGCTCCAAAGTCCCAGGTTCAATCCCCCACACTACCGTAAGCTAGAGCTGAGCAATGCTCTGGATAAAAAAAAAAAAAAAGTAAAGTAAAAGGGAGTAAATAAATTATGGTAATGGTGGTTCTGTAGGTAGAAAAGGGGAACAGAGTAAAGAACGACCAGGCATTGTGAAAAGGAAGTCATAGGGAGTTATACAATGTATACATAAGACCAGACGGTCTTAAATTGAGTGTATTTTAAGATATCTCTTATTTGTGATTTATAGTGGTTTACAAAATTATAAGACTAAAGCTTATATTTCCACATAGGATTCACCACCAAAGTTCTATGCCCCTATCCTTCCAAAAAGAACCACCAGTCTTTCATTTTTGATGTTCAAAGTTCCCAGGTCCAACCTTGGCAGAGCTGAGTAGTGCTCTGGCTGTTCTGATTTTCTATCTTATTAAAATTAATTGATTGATGAGTTATTCAAAAGTTATCAGGGCCCAGAGATAGCTTACCTGTGTAATGAGCACATCTAGCAAGGCCCCGGGATCCAATGCTGACCTCACATGTGAGCACCACAACATTGTGCAGAAGCTCCGTCATTTGTGAAGCAGTGTTGCAGTGGTGTTTCTCCCTCTCTCTGTCTCACAACCTAAAATGCTTGAAAGGTCAAATTGTCACTCCAGTATCTTGGAGGCAGGTGGAAAACAGGTATCTACTAAATGAAGTCAGACTTTTATCACCAAAATCTGTTCCTTCCCTCTCTCTTAAGAAGTTTTTCTTTTCTTTTCTTTCTAGTTTTTATTCTATAGGATAGAGAGAAATTGAGAGGGGAAAGGGATATAGAGAGGGAAAGAAAGACAAGATACCTTCAGACCTGCTTCACCACTCATGAAGTGGCCCCCTCTGCAGGTGGAGAGCAGGGGCTTGAACCAGGGTCTTTGTACTTGGTAATATGGGTACTTAACTGGGTGCATATCACCTGCCCCCCCAAGAAAGAAGAGTCCTCTAGACAAAGACATTGAAAAAGATATCAGTGGCAGAGAAGTAGACATGAATGAGGTATGATTCAAGAACAACAATGAACTTGTTTGACTATGGTGAAAATTGTATGTGCCTTACCTTCCAATATTTCCTTTCCATCCCCATGGCTCAATGAGTTGTCTGAGTATTCATGTAAATTCACAATTAATTTTGATACTGATAAGAACATAATGACTTGGAAAGGTTCTCATATTTTTATTAAGATTAATTACTATGAAATTTATAATTAATAATGTCCATAGAGGTTATTTTATTCAACTGGTATATTTTCCATAGAGAACCAGAAAATTTCAATTGAACAGTACAACAAACATTTACCACATATACATTATATGCCATGGCCTAATCTATTTGTCAAAGACAAATGACTTGAGTTTGAAATAGTTAATTATATTGTCCAGATTAAATTCTGGAAATGACACAGTTTACCTATGAACAAATAAATGTCCAGGAAGTCATTTGACAGTGATGAATATCATGAATTAGATAATCTTAATAATTATTTCAAGTTCAAGTTTGCATAAGATGCAAGGCTAAATTTGAATTATGATCTCCTGTGTCTTATTTTATCTAACAATTGCACCCTATCTCCAAATCAAATGAATTTTCACAGAGCTAAACTCATTATTCAACGTGCCAACTGGATTTTAGTTTACATAATTAAAGTTAGTATTTTTATTTATATTAATGATTTATCAGTGTTTTTCAAGATTATAAGACTACAGGGCATACTTCCACACTGTATCCTCCACTGAAATTCTCGTGCCAGCCTTTCAATTATAGCCACCATGGTTCTCACAAAATCTATGAGACAGTTTGTGCAGTTAATTTTTAATATCTTGTAAGAAAGATAATAAAAAGAGTAGTAAGATAATTCAACTAGACATCTACTTATTTCCCACAAGGTTAAATTCTATGCTGTTGGGGAGACTCCATATATATCCTATTACTCAGAATTTCAGAATCCTTCATCTAGTTACTCTGCTGCAGTTACATGGTTATTTAAATATAGTCTGCCCCATTTTTATTATGGTCTGAAAAGAGGATAAAGAGGGATGGAAATTAACCACTTAATAAGTTTTTTTTTTTAATCTGTTGCCTTAAGTGTTTACATGGTTCTTATGTTCACTTTTCACTGACCAAACCAACCAGTGAATCTTCTACAGGATGGTTCCTGCTCAGAGTTAAACACTGGTGGGTCTCCTGTCAAGTTATAACAATTCAGAAAGAAGGAAATTAGGATTGTGATGGAGGCTAATATTCATCTTTACTTCAACGAGACACTAATATTTACTTCTGCTGGACCTTAGAACAGAAGTTGGGTACACAGTGTGATCATGACGTCAGATTAATCTTGCAAGAACAAAGTCATCAGAATCCATGAAACCTTAAATGTGAAGAATCTGGTGATACTATTTAGATGAGTTGTGATCCAGCTTCTACTGCCTAAGAAACTCTATATTAAGTCTAGAGAAGACAGTTGTTTCATATCTTAAAAAGATATAAGAAGAAAAAAAAAGAAATCTAAACACATATATCATTTTGTCTGTGCAGTCAGATATGAACCATCGCTATCATTTTAACTGGCATTCCAGTTCCTTTTATAGACCCAGAATCTTGCAATGACTGAGGTTACGTATCATTTTGCTATGAAGTCAGTAGCGAGGGCAGCTGCATAATGGTGGCAATTTAGCACTGCCTTAGCAATTCAAACAAAATTGCTGAATCACAGAGATGTGGATAGTAATTGTCTGAAGTATTGGGGTCAATTGTTTCAGCTTTTCCTGTTTGTCAGACAGTGGCTCATTTCTGCTTTCAGAAAAATTGTGTTAAAAGGAACTTCCTGACAAAGTTCTTGAGTCAAAAGTGAGAAGTCACATAACTTGTATGACATGTCTTCAAATTGGCAATGAAGTGATAACATCATATCTCTATTCTTCTCTTCCTATTTTTCTCCTCTAGTAAGTTGACTCTTAGATGAAAAGAAGAAATCAGTCAAGAACTGTCTCCTTTAATAGGGGAAAGAACATTATAAGGTCAATAACAGGTCTGGCAACATTAGCAAAGAGGCTAGAAGTTCAAGCTGAACACAATCTACTTTAGGATGGATGAAAAGTTCTCTGATCCTAGCAAAAGACTGCAAAGCAGGGACTATTTGTGGTGAAGAAAAGTATCTTAAGGCAATAATGAAAGCACATAGTTGGTAAATAATTTAAATATTCTAGAGTAGATTTAATTAATGAAAGAGGGTCATAGAATTAAGGGAGATGTCACTAATAGTTAATAAATCATACCTTGATCTAAAGAGAACCTGTAAAGTCAAAGAATATGAGAAAAAGACTACTTAAATTCAATTGCTAAGAGTAGATTTTAATATGAAGGAAGCCTAACTTTACTTTTCTATTCATTGAGAGCCTACTAATTACTAAGTACATGTCACAACCTGCTGTCAACATTTTCCCAAGCAGAATATGAAGCAGTCTTCACTCTACCTCTAGCACGATAGTTTATTCTAACATAGGCATTTCTCCTGTAACAACAACAGAGCTAAAGGAGACAATCATTTTTTTTAGTGAATTTCTGTTGGTTGTCTTGCAACAAAGCAATTTCTTTGAAAAAACTAAAACCTGATTTTTTAAAAAATTTATCCTCACTGTTGGACACACAGTAGGCATACAGTATACCTAAAAAAAGACTTTGTTTCTAAATACAATCATGTTCTGAGGTAGGGGAGTGGGAAGGACTTCAATATATGGATTTATTAAATGGGACTCAGTTAAGTTCATGTGTGGCAAACACTATTTGGGTACACTCAAACATCTGTGTTTTTTTTTAAAGTACATAAACAAAAATGAAATTACTGCATGGTCTGGCCATACCACTCTTAGCCATCTACCCAAAGGGCACAGGAACACTTATCCAAAGGGACATATGTACCCCTTATTCATAGTTGCGCTATTCATAGTGGCTAGAGAGTAGAAGCAGTTCAAACGCCCATAAACAGATGACTGACTAAAGAAGCTATGGGTGATATATTCCACAGAATCTTATTAAGCAGTAAAATAATAATAATAATAATAATAATAATAATAATAATAATAAAAAGACTATACTGTGTCCTTTGGGACAAAATGGATGGAATCTGAGGTTACTTACTTTGCAAAATAAGAAAGAGACAAAAGACAACTACCAGATTATTTAATTCATATGTGAAATTTAGAGAATTGATACATATGTACTTGCAAAACCAATCAGCCAACCAACCAACCAACCAACCAACCAACCAAATAAACAAAAATCCCAAAAAGCAAAAGCAAGCAAACTGATTCTGAAACCTGTGAAAATTAAGGTGGTTAATTTAGGGAGGTGGACGTGTGGGAACACTGAGCTTTGGTGGTGGGTGTGGTGTGAAACCATAACCTGTAATCTCACAAACTTGTAACTCACTATAATCACAAATAAAAATATATATATATAAAAGCATTTCAGTTAGCTACATATGAGGTGCATGTTTTGATCGCACAGAATAATCATAAAAAATAGAGAAAATATTCAGCTTTTGGGGCCATTATGTGGGATGACTGCGTCATCTTTCTGCAAAGAAAAGCAGTTTTTACATAAAGGTGTATCAAAATGTGTTTCCAAGTCTAATGTGATGTTTCTCAATCATCTTAATTTCTCTGTCTAAACTAGATAATTGTCAGTCTATCACATCCTGACACTTGACAGCTTTTCTTTGAATGTTTTTTTACTGCATCAGCTTTTTTATTTGTGTGAACAGTTCATACATTAGTTCTCTGTAAATAGCCCAAAGTTAAAAAAAAAAACCAAAATTTGACTAAGAAATCTGACTTTTTAAATGTGAATTTAAATTTGAATTTTTTAAATGTGAATTTAAATGAATTTTAATTTGTTGCAAACACATATATGATCTGAGCATTATGCCAATGGAAATTACAAAAAAGCTGGGGGTATTTCAAGGAAGGCTTTCTTTGCATCTACTGAGATGACCATGTGGCTTTTGGTTTTTCTTTTATTGATGTGGTGGGTCACATTGATTAGTTTACATATATTGAATCAGCCTTGCATCCCTGGGATAAACCTCACTTGTTTGTGATGTATTATCTTTTAATCTACTGCTGTATGTGGTTGTTAGAAGTTTGTTCAATATTTCAGCATCTATACTCATCAGAGAATATTTTGGTCTGTAGTTTTCTTATTTTGTTGTGTCCCTCTCTGCTTTTGATATTGGAGTGATGTTGGCTTCATAGAAGGTGGAAGGGAGTTTTTTGGTATCTTCAATAATTTGGAAGAGCTTAAGAAGTGTTGCTGTTAATTCTTCCTTGAAGGTTTTGTAAAATTCATTTGTAAAACCATCTGGTCCTGAGTTTTTTCATTTTTTTAATTTTGGGGAAGGTTCTTGATACCTGTTTTGATTTCTTTGGCTGTGATTGGTCTGTGATTTGTTTATCCTTGTGAAAAACCAATATTTAGCTTCATTGACCTTTTGTATGGTTCTCTTATTTTCAACGTTATTTATTTCTGCCCTAATTTTAATTATTTTGGTCCTTCTGGTTGCTTAGGGCTCTTTTTTCTCTAAGTTTAAGTTGTGTAGTCAAGTTGTTTATTTGAATATTTTCTTGTTTCTTAATGTGTGCCTGTATGACTATGAATTCCCCTCTTAGTACTGCCTTAGCTGTGTCTCAAATATAGCTTGTGTCTTTATTGTCATTCTAGAAATATTTTAATTTATTTCCTAATTTCCTCTTTGACCCAGTAGTTGTTAAATAGTGTACTGTTGAGTTTCCATATTTTGTATATTTTCCTAATTTTCTGGTTTTTGTTAAGTGTAAGTGTAATTCCACTGTGGTCTGAGAAGATGCTTGACATGATTTTAATGCTCTTTAATTTGTTGACAGTAGCTCTATGGCCTAACATATGATCAATATTTGAGAACGTCCCATGTGAACTTGCAAAGAATGTGTATTATAATTTTTTGGGGTGAAGGACTCTGGAAATATTTAGTAGGTTTAGTAATTAATTCTCTTGTTTCCTTTTTAACACTCTGCCTAGATGATCTGTCAGTTTGAGAGTGTGGTGTTGAAGTTTCCTACTATTACCATGCTGCCGTTGATGCACTTTCATAGCTCTTTTAGTAGATGTTTGATGGTTCCTCATTTTGTGCATTGATGTTGAGATTTGTTAAGTCCTCTTAGTTGTCTAATCTTCTGAATATTATATAATGTCCATCTCTATCCTTTACTCCTTTATTTATTTTAAAGTTTACTGCGTTAGATATGAGATTTCTTGAGGAGAGTCAGCCTACGTGTCCCCTTCATGCAGCCATTTTGTGTTTTCCAGTGTGCATTTTCTAAGTAATGCTAATGGGGACCTTGTGCTATTTGAAAAGGGAAACATATGAATTCCATAAATACTTTTGTGTTTTTAACAGCACTTAAACCTATTACTTTTGGAGAAATATTTTTTGAAATCATTCTAATGTGCTGTCTGCTACTAAATTTTTTTTTTTTTGAAGAAGTTCTGGGTTTACAAGGCTGTATATGTTTTAGGTGAAATATTTTACCTTTCTGCAAAATGTGTGTTGCCAGACCACACCCACTACCAAAGTATCTATTTTTTAATTAACCTCTTGTATTTTGCTAAAAAAAGGTATTGTTTATCTGTGACAAACACAAGTATGCTGTTTTAACAAATATTTACATGAAAAGAATTATAGCCCGGGAGTTGGGCGGTAGCACAGTGGGTTAAACTAATGTGGTGCGAAGCACAAGGACTGGCATAAGGATACCGTTTCAAGCCCTCAGCTCCCCGCCTGCAGGGGAGTCGCTTCACAGGTGGTGAAGCAAGTCTGCAGTCTTCAGGTGTCTGTCTTTCCCTCCTCCTCTCTGCCTTCCTCTCCTCTCTCCATTTCTCTCTGTCCTTAAAGAAAAAAAAAAAAAAAATATATATATATATATATATATATATATATATATATATATATATATATCTTTAATGACATAAAATTTCTTCTTCTCAGAAAAAATTTCATATCCCTTCCACTGAATCCCTCCCTAGAGCTTCCATTGCGTCTTTTTGCTCCAGCCTTATTCTTTTTTTTTCCTTTTTAATTTTTATTTATAAAATGGAAACACTGACAAGACCATAGGATAAGAGGGGCACAACTCCACACAGTTCCTACCACCAGAACTACGTATCCCATCCCCTCCTCTGATAACTTTCTTATTCTTTAACCCTCGGGAAGTATCGACCCAGAGTCATTGTAGAGTGCAGAAAGTTTAAATATGCTTGATTCTACTTTGTCATAAATATACTGAAGATGGGATAATACCTCCGTTCTTCATGGTTGTCTAACATACTGCGGGTATAGGAATGCAGCATTTAGGGAAAAAAATTCCATCTTGTTATTATAAATTGCTCTGTCTTGCTAGACTGATCACTTAGTCTGAGGAGAAGATTCTGGACTAGAAAATTTACTATTTGTTTTTAAGCTTGGATGCATTAAACTGATACTCTATGCTATTTGGATTTTTTTAATAATCATCTGAAAATTTAACATCATTCAAGCAAGAAAAAAACATTTTTTAAAGAAAACTTATTTGTTGTATTCTAAGCTTTGAAAGACATACTGTTAAAGTAGACTGGTCGCTAGAAGCTCTGGGTTCCAAGTTTGTATTTAAAGCTGAATAATCATTAGCAAATCATTTTTTTTTCAAGTGTAAAATTGGAGTTTTAGACTTAGTGAGGCTCAAGAGCCATTAAGGCTCTAAAATATGTTTTCATTTAATGTAGAGTTCCCTTTGCTTTTAAAAAATTATGGCTGTCGGCTACTGTAGCTCTTCTTTAGAAATAAAGATTTCAGGGCCAGATCCGGGCACACTGGGTTGAGCTCACATGTTACAATGCTCAAGGATCCCGGTTCAAACCCTTGCTCTCCACCTGCAGGGAGAAAGCTTCACAAGTGGTGAAATAATGCTGTAGGTGTCTCTCTGTCTCTTTCCATCTCAATTTTCTTTCTTCTCAAATTCTTTCTCTTTCTTCTCAAATTCTTTCTAACTCAATCTAATAAATAAATACTAGACTTTCTTTTATAAGAAAAAAACTTGATTATGCCATGCTCGTTTGATTAAAAAATGATTTTGAGGGAGTCAGGTGCTGCGCAGCGGGTTAAGCACAAGTGGTGTGAAGCTCAAGGACCGGCTTAAGGATCCTGGTTCAAGTCCCTGGCACCCCACCTGCAGGGGAGTCACTTCACAAGCAGTGAAGCAGGTCTGCAGGTGTCTATCTTTCTCTCCCTATCTCTATCTTCCCTTCCTCTCCCCATTTATGTCTGTCCTATCCAACAACAATGACATCATCATCAACAACAATAATAATAACTACAACAATAAAACAACAAAAGGGAATAAATAAATAAATTTAAAAAATGATTTTTATTTGTTGTTTTTGCTTGTCTTCATGACTACTGACTGGCTTTTTTAAATAGAAAGAAAGAGATAGACATAGAGAGATGGCAAGACTTCAATATACTGAAGCTATGTTTAGTCCTGTAAGAATTAGGCTCAACTGTTGTTGGGCACCTGGGTTGCTTCCAGGTTTTAGCTATTATGAACTGTGCTGCTATGAACATAGGAGTACACACCTCTTTTTAGTTGGGTGTTATGGAGTCCTTGGGGTATAATCCCAGGAGAGGAACTACTGGACCATATGGAAGGTCCATGTCTAGCCTTCTGAGAGTTTTCCAGACTGCTCTCCACAGAGGCTGTACCAATTTACATTCCCACCAGCAATGTAAAAGGGTTCCTCTGTCCCCACAACCTCTCCAGCATTTGTTGTTGCTGTCCTTTTTGATGTATGCCATTCTTACAGGAGTGAGGTGGTATCTTAGTGTTGTCTTAATTTGCATTTCTCTGACAACCAGTGACCTAGAGCAGTTTTTCATATGTTTGTTAGCCTTTTGTATCTCCTCTGTAGTGAATGTTTTGTGCATATTCTCTGCCCATTTTTGGATGGGGTCATTTGCTTTTTTGGTGCTAAGTTTGCTGAGCTCTTTATATATTTTGGTGATTAGCTTCTTGTCTGATGTATGGCATGTAAAGATCTTCTCCCATTCTGTGAGGGGTCTCTTTGTTTGTTTAATAGTTTCTTTGGATGTGCAGAAGGTTTTCAATTTGATGTAGTCCCATTGGTTTGTTTCTGCTTTAGTCTTCCTTGCAATTGGGTTTGATTCATCAAAGATGTCCTTGAGGTGTAGGTAGGAAACTGTTTTACCAATGTTTTCCTCTAAGTATTTGATTGTTTCTGGTCTGATATCTAGGTCTTTGATGCATTTGGAGTTGATTTTTTTGTTTCTGGTGAGATAAAGTGGTTCAATTTCATTCTTCTGCATGTTACAACCCAGTTTTCCCAGCACCATTTATTGAAGAGATCCTCCTTCTTCCATTTAATCCTTTGGGAGAAAGCTGTGGTATATATACACAATGGAATACTATGCAGCTATCAAGAACAATGAACCCACCTTCTCTGACCCATCTTGGACAGAGCTAGAAGGAATTATGTTAAGTCAGCTAAGTCAGAAAGATAAAGATGAGTATGGGATGATCCCACTCATCAGCAGAAGTTGACTAAGAAGACCTGAAAGGGAAACTAAAAGCAGGACCTGACCAAATTGTAAGTAGGGCACCAAAGTAAAAACCCTGTGGTGAGGGGTAGATATGCAGCTTCCTGGGCCAGTGGGAGGTGGGAGTGGGTGGGAGGGATGGGTCACAGTTTTTTGGTGGTAGGAATGGTGTTTATGTACACTCCTAGTAAAATGTAGACATATAAATCACTAGTTAATTAATATGAGAGGGGGAAAATTAATTGTATGTCTCGAAGTTTTTTAAAACACAGACTGAATCTTTTTAATATATAAGCTGTGTATTTGATATGCGGACTCTCTCAAAAGCCTAGACCAAGTAGATCAGAAGCAACCAATAGCACAGCTATATACAAGGTACTGGGTACTGTACAGCAAACCCTAACAAAAGGACTTTTCAAAGTTAACCAATTACCAAATAATGTGATGATAACATTAACTATCGATTGTCTTTTTGAACCCTAAGACAGCAGGAACCTCACATCTCCACTATAGAGCCTCTACTTCCCCCAGTCCTAGAACCCTTGGATAGGGCCCACTTTCCCGTATGCCTCTCCCAATTCATATCAAATAATATTGCATCTGCCGATCACAATCTAATCAACACAACAATTGCCACCTCAACATGCTTCACTTCAGCCTGTGTCCAGAGACTTCATGTGTGGAATAACAACCTTTCAGCTTCATTACTCGGGTGAGACCTTTCTTTTCATAGTATACTCTAATTCCATCTCAGGTGGTTCACTTTCTAACAAAGTCCCAAAACCTAGATATACACCAGTTTCTGTGAGAGAGAGCATATGTTCACACGTACCCATAAACTACTGCAAAATATATACCTGAAAGCAGAAGTACACTAGAGTTTACAGAAGCCAGACCTTCCACCTTCTGCAACCCTCAATGATCCTGGGTTGATGCTCCCAAAGGGATAGAGAATGGGAAAGCTATTAGGGGAGGGGGTGGGATATGGAGATTGGGTGGTGGGAATTGTGTGGAGTTGTACCCCTCCTACCCTATAGTTTTGTTAATTTTTCCTTTCTTAAATAAAAAAAAAAGAATTAGGCTCAAATTTGGTCAGTGTTTGACAAAGCAGGGATTTTATAGTTCATCTATTTTGCCAGCCTGGTGCTAAATATTATGGTTTAATATATGACAAGTTGTCCAGACTACCCTCTAGTTTGCATATAGCAAAAAATACCTAGATGGGGGGCCAGGTGGTGGCACACCTGGTTGAACACACATGTTACAGTGCGCAAGGACCCAGGTTTGAGCCCCTGGTTCCCACCTGCAGGGGGGAAGCTTTGCGAGTGGTGAAGCTTTGTTGCAGGTTTCTCTCCCTCTGTCTACCCTTCTGTCTATCTCTCTCCCTCTCTACCACCCCTCCCCTCTTGATATCTGGCTGTTTCTATCCAATAAATAAATAAAGATAATAAAAAATTAAAAGAAAAAAGAATAACACCTCGATGAATCCTCCTTGTATGACATATTCTCATATCTTACCACATAGATGATATTGATATTTCAGACATTTTAAGATTATTAGCATTACAGGCAGAAGAAAACCTTGGGATGGTGATGATCTTTACATAAGTGACAGCAATACAAGGCAAATTAAATGAAGTAGTAGACCACATGAAAACTACAAGAAGAAAAGAAAAAGAAGCAGAAAAAGCTGAAAAGCAGTTACTTCATAGTACTCCTGCTGCAACTGAGAATTTCTTAAATTGAAAGGTTTAAGATGATGCAGAACTCTTCGAAAGTAAAAAGAAACCAATGAAGGAAGAACAGACAGGGGAAAAAATACTGTGGGCAACAACTATTTGAAAGTGACCATAATCTGGACATATCTAACACACAATTCTTGGAAGATGCAGGAAACAATGTGGAACTAAATGAGTCTTTGTTCCAGGAAATGGAGCTAGAGAATGGGGGGGGGGGGGGTTCAGACTACGATTCTGCTCATCTGGAAAGTGTCTGACTGACTGACTGACTGACTGACTGACTGACTGACTGACTGACTGACTGACTGACTGACTGACTGACAGACTGACAGACTGACTGACTGACTGACTGACAGACTGACTGAGTGACAGACTGACTGACTGAGTGAGTGACAGACTGACTGACTGACTGAATGACTGAATGACTGACTGACTGACAGACTGACTGACTGACTGACTGACTGACAGACTGACTGAATGACTGACTGACTGACTGACTGACTGACAGACTGACTGACTGACTGACTGACTGAGTGACAGACTGACTGACTGAATGACTGACTGACTGACTGACTGACAGACTGACTGAATGACTGACTGACTGAATGACTGACTGACTGACTGAATGACTGAATGACTGAATGACTGAATGACTGACTGAATGACTGACTGACTAATAATCCCTGTGTGCAGGGAGGCTAGACTACCAGAGCATCTGTGGCTATGCTGAGGGAGGTGTTGATTTTCCATTTTTTTTCCTAAGAAAAAATATTTTTTTCAGAAGAATATTCCTCTGACAGCTTTCATTGTTGAGCTTATTAAAAGATTTTCAGCTTCATTATAGAGGGTGGGAGTAAGGACACAGAACTTTGGTGGTGGGAATGGTGTTAACATACACCCCTATTAAACTAAAAATTAAAAAAAACACAAATCGATTATAAACATTCAAAAACAAGCTTTGAAATACCAGCAAACAAAGCTTTTTGTACTTTAGTCATTAAATTTCTCTAAGCTTCCATGACAAAAAAAATCAAGTGGTAAAAATAAAACATAAATAATGATCTCTCGAGCAAAAGAGATAAGATGGTTTCAGTGAAAAGCAAGAGTCTCACAACTTCTGTGAGGGGGTAAAGTGCCTCTAGTGCTTGAGCGAAGTACTTCTGGTGGGTGGAGAGAAGAGAGGCATATGTTTTCTTAAAAAGAGAACTGCTAGTGCCCATCTGAGAGGCACAGTCCCCTGGATGTTGATGCAAATTATCAAGTTAACAAAGCTGAAGCTTGTTGATGATAATTTTACATATGTTAGACGTCCTTCTCCGTGACAGATTTCCAAATTGTCTCCTCCTGTTTAAACTTTAGATGATTACTTTCAATTTTTTTTTGCAATCAGCATTTAAATCTTTTTGATTCGTGATAAATATTTTTCAAAGTAATCTGTGACATTTTATTACATAAATTTTTTAATGGAAGACAATGAAAGTGAACAGTACATATGTTTTTTTTTATCACTCTTGAAAGAGCTAAGACTTTTTTTTTTAATCATGATTTAACAAACCCAGATACTGGAACTTTTGTTGTTATTGTCACCAGGGTTATTCTTGTGGTTCACCCTGCCTACATAAAGAATCCATGGATATGGGTAGTGGTTCACCTTGTTGAGTGCACATGTTACAATGCACAAGGACCTGGGTTCAGTCCCCTGGTCCCTGCAGGGGAAAAGCTTTGGGAGTGGTGAAGCAGGGCTGCAGGTGGCTCTCTGTCTGTTTCCCTCTCTGTCTCCCCATTCCTTTTCATTTCTGGCTTTGTCTATCCAATAAGTAAATAAACATAAAAAATAAAGAATTTACTGCTCCTGGTGGCTTTTATTTTAAATAAATATAGAAAACCTGAGATGGAATGAGGAAGTAGAGAGGGAGAGAGAAAGAGAGCAGTTCTCTCTCTCTTTCTCTCTCTCTCTGTATTCTCCACCCTCTTAAATTCTCCTTGTCTCTACAAAATAGATAGATAAAATATTAAAAAGCAGGGAAAAAAAGAAAGGAAGAGAACAAAAGAGGCATATTCTAAGGGACAGACATAGACCTAGTTACTTGAGAGTAATTTTTTTATTATTATTTAAGAAAGGATTAATTAACAAAACCATAGGGTAAGAGGGGTACAACTCCACACAATTCCCACCACCCAATCTCCATATCCCACCCCCTCCCCTGATAGCTTTCCCATTCTCCATCCCTCTGGGAGCATGGACCCAGGGTCATTGAGGGTTGCAGAAGGTAGAAGGTCTGGCTTCTGTAATTGCTTCCCCGCTGAACATGGGCGTTGACTGGTGGGTCCATACTCCCAGTCTGCCTCTCTCCCTAGTAGGGTGGGTCTCTGGGGAAGCTGAGCTCCAGGACACATTGGTGGGGTCTTCAGTCCAGGGAAGCCTGGCCGGCATCCTGATGACATCTGGAACCTGGTGATTGAAAAGAGAGTTAACATACGAAGCCAAACAAATTGTTGAGCAATCATGGACCCAAAGCTTCGAATAGTGGAGAGGAAATGTTAGGGGGGTACTCACTGCAAACTCTAGTGCACTTCTGCTTTCAGGTATATATTTCGCAGTAGTTTACGGATATGTGTGAACATATGCTCTCTTGAGAGTAATTTTAGTGATGATGCTTGAATGGGAAAACAGTGTCTATTTCTACTACAAGTTGAGTGACTATGGACAGGGAAAAGAGAATACTATTTGGCATACGTACATGAAAATTATGCAACATATGTATTTACCACCTATTTTATTTATATAAAAATTTTATTTATATAAAAATAAAATAAGATAATTAAAAATATATTGTCTGAATGTGAAATTTGGGGATTCCATAAAAGACTGAGGAAACTAAAGCTGTTATACAAATGGAAAATGAGTTGTATTCTTAAGAACTCAGCAGATATAAATAATGACAAAGGCAATTTCTTATTTCAAAGACTACACCCACAATAATAACTGTAGGTTACTCAAAACAATGACATGTCAGTTTTGAGAAGGAAATAAGAATGTTTAAAATGTGCAAAAAAAAAAAGTCATATGATTCAAAGATGTATTTAGGGACAACATCTGGGGTTGCCAACAAGATACTTTCAGAAATTCTAGAAATAAAGCAGATGTGATTAGAGCTTTGATGCAGTTAGTTCCCCAGAAGGTGACATTATAATAGAAATAAAGCTGTGACATTCTTTTTTTATTATTATTGTTTCTTTGTTGGGCAATTGATGGTTTGCAGTCAACAGTAAAATACAACAATTTGTACATGGGTAACATTTCTCAATTTTCCACATAATAGTTCAACCCCCACTAGGTCCTCTTCCATCCTGTTCCAGGACCCAAACCCTCCCCCAAACCCCAGATTCTTACTTTAGTGCAATACACCAACTACAGTCCAAGTTCTGCTTAGTTTTTTCCCTTCTGTTCTCGTTTTCCAACTTCTGTCTATTAGTGAGATCATCCCATATTCATCTTTCTCTTTCTGACTTACCTCATTTAAGATGATTCCTTCAAGCTCCATCCAAGATAAAATGAAGAAGGTGAATTCACTATTTTTAATAGCTGAGTAGTATTCCATTGTGTATTTATACCACAACTTAGTCAGCCACTTATCTATTGTTGGACACTTGGGTTGCTTCCAGGTTTTGGCTAGTGAAAATTGTGCTGCTATGAACATAGGTATATACAGATGTTTTTGGATGATTGTGTTTGGTTCCTTCTGATATATCTTCAGGAGAGGAATTGCAGGGACATAGGGCTGATCCACTTTTGGCCTCCTGAAAGTTCTTCAGACTGTTCTCCACAGAGGTTGAACCAATTGATATTTCCACCAGCAGGGCAGGACAGTTCCTTTGTCCCCACAACCTGCATTAGTTGTTGCTCCCTTTTCTGGTGTATGGTATTCTCATAGGAGTGAAGTGGTATCTCATTGTTGTCTTTAATTGCATTTCTCTAACAATCAATGACTTGAAGCATTTTTTCATATGTTTGTTGGCTTTTAGTTCTATTCCATGGTGAATATTCTGCTCATATCCTCTCCCCATCTCTGGATGGACTCATTTCTTTTCTTTTTTTTTTTTTAAAGATTTTATTTATTTTATTAATGAGAAAGATAGGAGAAGAGATAGAAAGAGCCAGACATCACTCTGGTACATGTGCTGCCGGGGATTGAACTCAGGACCTCTTGCTTGAGAGTCTAGTTCTTTAACCACTGCACCACCTCCCAGACCACTTTTTTTTTAAAAAAGATTTTATCTAAAAATGATTAGAGATACTAAAAAGAAAATAAGTAACTAAACATAATGCTTACTTTATTTCCATAGAATCTTTCTTTCTTTCTTTCTTTCTTTCTTTCTTTCTTTCTTTCTTTCTTTCTTTTGGGTTAATGGTTTACAGTGTAGTCATTGACACATAAGTGCAACTTCTCATCATGCATTATGCAACAGGACCTCAAGATTCTTTCCACCACTTCCCTCTCCTTTCCCAGAATCCCTTGCTGCATTGCAATACATTGCATGTAGTCCAAATTTCACTTTGTGATTTCCCTGTCTGTGTTCCCTTTTACTTTATAAGATACAACTATATATAAATAGCAAAAAAGGACATAAATTATGGTGAGGTCTTATATGATACAGCAAATGCTAACAAGGGGGTTTTCAAAGTTAACCCAATTGCCTAATAATTTGGCTATAGCAACAACTCTATTGCCTTGTTAAACCCTAAGACTGCAGGAACCTTCCACTTTTTCTATAAAGCCCTTATTTCTCCCAGCCCTGCAACCTCTAGGGTGGGGCTTGCTTGCCTGCAGGCTTCTCTCAAGTTATACCAATTGATACTGCATCTGCTGATCCCAACCTAATCAATGCAACCAGTACCAAATCAGCATGCTTCACTTCAGACTGTGTCCAGAGATATCAGGCGTGAAATGTCAACCCTTCAGCTTCATTACTCTGGTGAGACCTTTCCTAGCCTATAGAACTCCTTTATTCCATTTCAGGTGATACACTTCTTAACAAAACCTCAAAATCTAGATATAGACCAGGACCCATGAGATAGGGCATATGTACATGTATCCATAAGCTAGTGAAAAAAATATACCTTAAAGCAAAAGTGCCCTATAGTTTGCTGTGAGTCAATAAATAAAGCAATGAAGTAGAAAGACCTAAAGAGAAACCATAAAGTACCTAATGAAACAGTTTCTACTTAGACCTAGATACCCTCCTCACCTACCTCCTATTATATGTCCCTCAAACTCTCCAAAGCTAAACTTGTCAGACAAAGTAAGGACTACAAAAGCTGAATAAGGACAAGAGACTGGCAGACTTCAGTGATGACTCTTTAGTCACTACCAGGCCACCCCATCACCAGAGGTCCTAGTCAGGGAGTCCTGGGATTCCCACATAGACATGAAGGGCCTAGACCTACCTCTAACAGATCCCTCTCACCACCGTTACTGGTCATCTCCATCAGGAACAACAGAATGGACCCCTCTGTGGTCCCCCATAGGATCTTGCCCTCAGTGTGAATCAAAAATGGTAGGGAACGTTCCATTCTCCAAAGGGAGGTTGGACAACATACTCTACCTCCTACCCGATGAAGATGGGTCCTGAAATTAGTGCAGCCTGGAATGTTCCTAGCCATGACCACAGAATGTGAGCTCAGACCTACAGGGATATAGAGGTTACACAGGCTCCTGTGCTGAATATAGGCCCCAGATCAAATCAATGGGTTTTACAGTTAACAGTATTTATGTACTTTCCCCATATTTGGGAGCTACTCTCTTCCCTGATGCAGCTCTCTAGTCCTTTTTCCAACTATGACACCATATCCCGAGACAATAACCTAGGTCTACAGCATATGCTGTCAGTCTCAGGCAAAAACTAGTAAAGTCATGGGCCCCTTGGAATATACCTAAAATAGGCCTTCTAACTTTTCCAAAATGGAGACCCCAAATTTTCATCTGCAGTATTCTTGAATTTAGGTTCATAACTAGTCAACAATTCATTCTGCTTTATATCTTAACTCTTTTTCAGTCACCAGGTTTCAGATGATACCATGATGCCAATCTGTGTCCTGGAGCCCCACATCTCCCAGATCCCTGCCCACTAGGAAAAGATAGAGACAGGCTGGGAGTATGGATCGACCTGTCAATGCCCATGTTCAGTGGGGAAGTAATTACAGAAGCCAGACCTTCCACCTTCTGTACCCCACAATGACCCTGGGTCCATACTTTCAGAGTGATAAAGAATAGGGAAGCTATCAAGGGAGGGTGGTGGGAATTGTGTGGAAATGTACTCCCTCTTACCCTATGGTTTTTGTCAGTGTTTCCATTTTATAAATAAAAATTTAAAAAGATAAAATATATAGAACTGGGCACAGAAACTGAATCAGTTAATATATGATACAATAATTGGCATTTGAATAAATTATTTGAAATTTTTGGCTAATTTGAGATTGAGGATCTCGAGCAAAGATATTAGGAGAACTGAAAGACTAAATATTTATGTGGAGTACAGTCTTGCTGCTGGGAAATTGAAATAAAAGGATGAATTGAAGAAAGCTATTAACATTTTTTGAATATTTATTATTCCCTTTTGTTGCCCTTTTTGTTGTTGTTGTTGTTGTAGTTATTATTGATGTTGTCATTGTTGGATAAGACAGAGAGAGATAGAAAGAGGAGGGGAAGACAGAGAGGGGGAGAGAAAGATAGACACCTGCAGACCTGCCTCACCAATTGTGAAGCGACCCCCTGCAGGTGGGGAGCCAGGATCCTTACTCCGGTCCTTGCTCTTTGCAACACATGCACTTAACCCACTGCGCTACCGCCTGACTCCCAGCTATGAACATTAAAAAAAAGATTATTTATTTATTTATTTATTAATGAGAAAGATAGGGGAAGAGAGAGAAAGAACCAGACATAACTCTGGTACATGTGCTGCCTGGGATTGAACTCAGTACCTCATGCTTAAGAGTCTAGTGCCTTAGCAACTGTACCACCTCCAAGGCCACTGAACATTTTTTATTCCTTTTGAATTACTGTGCAAATAATGATTACTAGATTGCATAGAATATAAACTGATACAGAAGAGAAAATGTACTATAGAGTCTGAGTTGGGAAGCTACTTAGACTTCATACCTTGTAGAACCTTTAAAGGGTTTTTTCCAGTTGAAATGCTAGGGTCGTCCACCATAGGAGCAGTGAGAAACATACCAGGAATGATAATTAGGTTAAAGCTTGTACATTGACCTTTAGGTAACTTGCATAGTTTATGACTAAAATTATTGGCAAGGTGTATCTATAGCTTTCATTTCTGTTTCTTAATGTTTCTTAATTATGATGATTTTTTGGTTCTAATAAGAAAATATAGATGCAAGTTTTATGTCTGTAACATTCTCAAAACACTGAAAAGTTTATGGTTGCAAATTATTGATTTAGAATATAAGAGTCAGCTATTTCTTGCATGTATTTTAACTATTTTTCTATTTTTTTTTTTTGTAAAGCTGGGACTCCTCTGCTGTGTAATTTCAATGCCTTGGAATGCACATTTTTCTTCATATAGAGACAAAAAGTGAAGGACACAGAGAGGAAAAGATACAACAGCATCAATGTTTCTAGCATCAACATTGCCATATCCATTCTGTATAGTTTAGATCTGTGAACCATAGCATAGCAGGGCCGACTCTTTCTCAATGAGCTGTCTTTCTGTGCCCAGCCCCTTCTTTCTGAAGGCGTGTTTTCCATCATATCTATCTGGATGACTTCAGTGAAGATTCCTCAGAGCTTCTGCCCTCTTAAACACTATGGTGATCACAGATCTCTAGACAGGATGATTGGATGCGGGAACCTGGCAAAAACCCTACGTCAACCTTTTAGGAAACCACTGAGAACTTGTTTAGATTATTCTTACTTTCCTCCTCTCAACATTATCCTTTTTTAATATGCATAAATAATAATACGGCCATAGAGACATGTTTCGATTATCTGCAACAAAAAATATTGAAATGAAAATCTCATTGAAATGAAAAATTGATTCCATTGTTGCAAAAGTAAAGTCATTTGTAAATCGATTACTTATATTCTATCCATTCAACTATAAGCTACAGCAGTTCTTCTAAGGCTGCAGATATGAGTTAACTATTATTTCTACAACTATATTTGTATATAGTTCCCCCCTCCTCTTCTTTAAAATTTATTTATTTATAGAATGGAAACACTGACAAGACCATAGGATAAGCCCCCTCCTTTTTTTAAGGTCCTAATTCTCTTCCTTTCCAAGTCACACATACACCTATTACTACTTCCACATGTCCTTCCCTTTTTCCCTCTTCATTGTCTGGGTCCTGACGGAGTTGGAATTCAGAGCCCTCTGTGCATCTTCCCCCTGTTCGTTATTCTTCCTTCAGTGGGAGTATGGATCAAAATTATTTCAGGGATGAGGAAGGTGGAAGTTCTGGCTTCTGTAATTGCTTCTCTGTTGGATATGGACATTGGCAGGTGGATACATATCACAACCTTTTCCTTCCTTCCTTCCTTCCTTCCTTCTTTCTTTTCTTTTTTTTTTTTTTTTTGTCTCCAGAGTTATTGCTGGGGGTCGGTGCCTGCACCATGAATCCACTGCTCCTGGAGGCTATTTTTCCCCCTTTTGTTGCTTTACCATTATTGTAGTTATTATTGCTGTTTTGATGTCATTGTTGGATAGGACAGAGAGAAATGGAGAGAGGAGGGGAAGACAGAGGGGGAGAAAAAGATAGACACCTGCAGACCTGCTTCACCGCCTGTGAAGCGACTCCCCTGCAGGTGGGGAGCCGGGGGTGGGGTGGGGTGGGGAACCAAACCGGGATCCTTGCGCCAGTCTATGTGCTTCCTGCCTTGTGCACTTAACCTGCTGTGCTACTGCCCGGCCCCCACCCAAACCTTTTTCTATCTTTCCCTACTGGGGTAAGGCTGTGGAGAGGTGAGGTCTCAGAACACATTGGTAAGGTCATCTAGCCCAGAGAAGTCAGGATGGTGCCAACTTGGTGGCAGAAAGGCAGCAAAAGACAAAGCAGGACAAGATGATTAATGAACAGGAACCTAACAATAGGGACAGAACAGATGCGACTAGAGCCCTTATGATGGAAAGACACGAGAAAGACCATTTTCTAGTGGTTCATGGCTATCATAATTTTTGCTTGAGTTTATAGCTAATATGGAGTTGGACAAAATATAGAGTTGATCATTTTCTTTTTAAAATATTATTTATTTTTATTATTGGATAGAGACAGAGAGAAATTGAGAAGGATGGGGGAGATAAGAGAGACAGAGAGACACCTGCAGCCCTGCTTCACCACTTGTGAAGCTTTCCTCCCCTGCAGGTGGGGGCCAGGGGCTTGAACCTGGGTCTTTGCACACTGTAATATGGGCACTTTACAGGAATCAGTGACAGATTGCACATCAAAAAAGAGAACTGGGTGGCAGATAGAACTCTTACATTTCTAGCATGTGAAACTGAATGACTGATGGCATCATTAATTAACATAGAGGATGGCCAAAGCAATAGAGGTAATGTTTTGCTCACAGAGTGGTCCTAGACAAAGGGTTACCAACTGCAAAGTTTTAGAACTATTGACAGTTTGCTGTTCCTTTGACATCCATGTGGAGATCCATGGTGGGCTACTGTCCATACTGTTCTAGAATTCAGGGGATATCTATCAAGGTAGTTAGCCACAGGAATGTGAGTAGTTCTCTAAGGAACAGTTACTGTTTTGATAAATTATTACCTCTGGACAACATTTTCTCTTCAATTTTGAATGGTTTGTTAAGACTCAAGATCAGTAGTAATCAGAGTTTCTTTTCCTGTCTATCATATGAAGACACCTTTTATGTACAGACTTTAAACAGCTGAATCAGTTCATTTTTTCCCTTAACTGCTCTACATAAAGAAAGTGAATCACCTATGAATAGCTCATTAACTCCAAATGTTCTGTGGAAGTCTACTCTGAGAGGTACGTTAATTCAAGTATATATCTATATCAAAATTCCGAGAGGCACTGTGGTTCTAGAACAAGTATATATCTATAGTTAAATACATAGATAGATATATACATACATCTCTGTCACATCTCTTCAGAAATATGCCATATGAACAATGAACCAGCATTGTTTTCTGTGAATTCACAGATGTCCCAGCAATACACATTCTTATATTTATTTCCTCAAGTTAGTTAATTTGGCATGTCAATTTGACCAGCTAGGTTGGGATGTTCAAATAACTGGAGACAAGCGCATATTAGAGTGTTATTTGAAACAGCAATCTGAATAAAAAGATCTCCTTCACCAGTGCAGGTGGGCATCACCCAGTCCCATAAAATCCTGCATAGAAAACAAAACTTGGGAGCCGGGTGTAGTGCAGCGGGTTAAGCGCGTATGGCGTGAAGCGCAAGGACCGGTGTAAGGATTCTGGCTCGAGCCCCCAGCTCCCCACCTGTAGGGGAGTCACTTCACAGGCGGTGAAGCAGGTCTGCAGGTGTTTATCTTACTCTCCCCCTCTCTGTCTTCCCCTCCTCTCTACACTTTTCTCTGTCCTATCCAACAATGATGACATCAATAACAGCAACAATAATAACTACAACAACAATAAAAAACAAGGGCAACAAAAAGGAAAATAAATATATATAAAAAAAATCTAAAAAAAAAACAAAAAAAAAACACCCAAACTTGTAAGAGAGAAAACCTGCAACCTTTGCCTAAAAGCTCTAAAAGTTACATCTTCTCCGGCTACTTGACATTGAGCTTCTGGTTCTCAGGCTGTCGTGCACACACTAGAACTTAGACTGACACCCCCAACCCTTGTTCTCAGAACTTTAGACTGAGACAGAACGGCACCATTCATTTCCTTGATTTGCAGCTTGTCAACATGAGGCTGACCTCCCTAACCAAGGGAGTACATCTTCCTCTAAGTCTCTCTCCAGAGCGTAAATGACTAATAGATACATGCTCAAATATACACAATACCTCTTACTGGTACTCTCTCCCTCTTCCAAGAACCCTCACTAGCATATCCACCTTCTCTCTTCACTATTATTTTTTCTCCCATATTTTACGGCCCTGAAATCTCATCCCCGGTCCTAAAAAATATTTGCACCCCCAACTTTGCTCAAGTTTTCTTTCTAGGAAGTTGAGTGAAATAGCAACAACTCATTGTTTTCCCAAGATTGTGCTGGTGGTACCCAAGGTTTAAACTTATCAGATTTCTAAGATGTTAGATCTCACAACAGCAGAGTAGGTGTTAAGTTTGTGTATAAGAACTTGGGTGACTCACTTGAAGTTGATTGCATAGTAACCCCAAGAAGAGAAGTAACATACCAACTAAAAGTTTGTAGCTTCTAATAAAAAGCTCTGATATTAAATAAGTGTTCATTTTTAATTTTTCTCACTTATTTATAAAATTCTCTAGAGTTCTTACTTGCTTTAATTTGTAAAAGCAAATTGTATTCCAGTAAAAAGCAGTGTACAAACTTTCATTATCATGGAAAACAATTCCCTCAGACCCACTATGTACTAATGAAGACTTGGCTGCTTTATTATCACTTCAATCATATTTACTGCTCCTAAAATTCACTTCCATTACTTGTATGAGAAAACAAATAAATTTGCAGAAAATTTACACTTAACTAAGTAGACAGACCCCAGCTCAGAGCAATGCTGAACATATCAGGTTTGATATAATGATATAAACTCTATACTATTAAAAAGGGAATTCACTGTACCTGTGTGTTCTTTATTCCCACCCCCCTTTTTATTCCAGAGTAGGGGCCTTGTACATGTGCCATTTCATCTCACTGAGTTGCTTTTTCATTCACTTAAAAAGACCGAGATAAAAACAACACAGCAACAGCGACCCTTCCATGGGATACTAGCCTACGGTTCAAGCCTGGGCCTTGTGGATAGCAAAGCAGGCACCTGGCCCAGTTAGCTCTCTATCTGTCACTTTCCCCTTCCCTTCCCTTCCCTTCCCTCCCCTCCCCTCCCCTCGTCTCCCCTCTCCTCCCTTCTCCTCCCCTCCCCTCCCCTCCCCTCCCCTTCCCTTCCCAAGGCCATCTTTCTTCTTTCTTTTATTTGATAAAACAGAAAGAAATTGAGAGGGGAGGGGGAGGTAAAGAGGGGGAGAAGAAAAGAGAGACACCTTTAACACTATTTCACCATTCATGAAGTCCCTCTCCCCTTCAACTCAGGTGAGGAAGGCTTGAACTCACTTTTTTTCTTTTTTAATTTATGATTCAAATAATCTGGGAAATGTTACTATTGATGTTGTTATCTTTTGAAATAGTAAACAATTTATTGGTGTCTAACAAAGAAGTTTGTTCCTTAATTTTTGTGGTAATGTCATTCATTGTTTGATAAAACCAGCCTCTGTTATCATAACTTAAACTATCATTTTTCTTTGGAATTATTAACAACACTTAATCACAATTATTCATTCATTGTTTTCCCATACACTTGAACCTGCCCACTTTTGTAAGTGGATATATATATATATTGACTGTGTTAGTGCTTTAGTAAAAAGATTCCAAGTAAATTTTCCTCATTCAGAACTAGAAGATCTGGGCAGGGGTAGATAGCATAATGGTTATGCAAAACAGACTCTCATGCCTCAGGCTTAGAAGCCCCAGGTTCAATCCCCCACAGCACCATAAGCCAGAGGTGTGCAGTACTCTGGTAAAAAACAAAACAAACAAACAAAAAACTATCATAAGCTAGAGCTGTACAGTGCTCTGGTAAAAAAAACAAAACAAGAGGAGTCAGGTGGTAGTGTAGCCGGTTAAGCGCATGTGGCACAAAGCACAAGGACCAGCATAAGAATCTCCCTCTCTGCCTTCCCCTCCTCTCTCCATTTCTCTCTGTCCTATCTAACAACGAGGACATCAATAACAACACCAATAATAACTACAACAACAATAAAAAGATAACAAAAGGGAAAATAAATAAATAAAATAAAATAATAAAAGCAAAACAACAAACAAACAAACCAAACCAAACAATAAAAACAACTAGAAGATCCCCATGTACCAGATAAGGAAGGCACTTCTTACAAGTGGTTGGAATGTTATGTCTCTGCTATAGGCCATACTCTTCACTAAATGGGCGTTGTTTTTTGGACTCTAATTCTTCTCTGCACACTGTAACAGAGATGGATAGTCCCAGTCAAAGTCTATTGGGGGAAACAAACTATGGAGCATTAAAAATTAACAAAAGCAAAAGTAAGACAAATGGGATTATATCACACTAAATAGTTTCTGCACAGCAAAAGGAACCACTACCCAACAGAAAGACTCCTTGCAGAATGGAAGAAGGTCTTTACATACCATACATGAGATATATGGTTAATAACCAAAAGGTATAAAAAGCATATTAGACTCATAAATAAGCAAAGGAATGACTCCATACAAAAATGGAAGAGAGGATATGGACAGAGAATTCACCAAAGAAGAGATTCAAAGGGCCAACACACACACACACACACACACACACACACACACACACACGCTCCAAGTTACTGATTATCAGAGAAATGCAAATAAAGAGAACAATGAGCCATCCCTTCACTCCTGTGAGAATGCCATACATCAGAAAGGGCACTAACAACAAATGTTGCAGAGGTTCTAGAGGGAAAGAAACACTTCTGCCCGGTTGGTAGGAATGTAATTTGGTCAACCACTGTGGAAAATAGTCTAGAGAACCCTCAGAACGCTAAAATGAAGCTACCTCATTACCTGACAATTCCTCTCCTGGGGATTTATCCTAAGGAAACAGATATACCCATCCAGAGAGACCTATGGATACCTGTTCATGGTAATAATTCAAATTGAAAGCAACCTAAGCGTCCAACAACAGATGACTGCCTAAGAAAGTTATAGCATATCTATACAGTGGAATAATATGCAGCTATTCAGTGGTGAAACTGGGGCCTGGTGTTGGAACACCCAGTTAAGTGCACATGTTATGACCAAGGACCAAAGTCTGAGCCCTTATTTCCCACCTGCAGGGGAGAAGCTTCCATAAGTTATGAAGCAGGTCTGTAAGTGCCCCTCTGTCTCTCTGTTCATCTCTCTCCCCCCACCCCTTCTCAATTTCTGACTTATCAAACAAAACAGAAAGGAAGAAAGGGAGACAGGGAAGGAAGGGAGGAAGGAAGGAAGGAAAAATGTTTACGAAGAACAGTGGTATGATCTCACTCATAGGTTTTTTTAAGAAAAAAAGCAAACATAAATGGGAAACAAAAAGTAGAACTTGAACTTGGACTGTTTTTTTGTTTTGTTTTGCTCTAAAACAAAAGTCTCTGGGGAGGGAGGGCTTAGGGAGGATTAGGGGTGTGGCCTTGGAGTATTGGTGCATGGTGGTGGTAAATGCCCTAGGCTGGGAGTCAGAGTGTTTTGGTGATAGTTGTCATGAGGAGATGAGAAGTTGTATCCATGTGTCAACAATTGTACTATAAACCATTAACCCCCTGATTATAATACAACAGAGGCAAAGAAAACAAAAGTTGTATAGTTACAAAAGAAAAGGAAAACAAAATCAGTGTGTTGTTAATCATGGCATTGAACCAAAAAGAAAACAAATTTATAAGTGTAGAAATGTGTAAGGGGCCATATAGTTCTTATTATTCTCCAGCATTTCCAAGTTTATATTATACCCTGGGAAATAGTGGTATTTGTAACTACAGGTGTAGTGACTTAGTAATTTTAAAAAAAAGTGATACACAAAGCAATGTTATAAAGCAGAATAGGTTTGATGTCTGGTAGGCTGACTTAATCACAACCTCAATTTGGGGAAAGATACAACAAAAACCTTGGTTTGAAAAGTGTTCTGACTCCTTTTCAGAACCAATTTTCATTTCAGTGAGGCATCCCACTTGAAGAATTGCCAGCATTACTGTATAATGCCACCCCTCAGATCACTGATCACTAGTTGTTGCCTGTTTCTCTCTGGTGGCAGAGAAACTGGTGGTGAGGGTGAGCAGGCAGAGAGAGAGAGACACGTACCTCCGGGAGTACTGCAGAGAGACCGCTCAGTTTATTGTACAGCTGGCGGGGTTAATATACTGCGGTTTAGGGAAGGGGAAGTGGTAGCTATCCAATCACAGAGTCATACCTTATACCACACCACGTCATGCCTGTAGCATAAGACCATATATGTCCCTAACAGGTGCTGGCCATGCTCTTCGTCATGAGTTGTGAAGTTCTTTAGGGCATGGGTAGAAGAGGAAACAGATTAACACAGGACTTGCAACAATTTTTAAAGAGGGACTTCAAAAAAGAGATGATTCTACTGCTTAAAAATGCTTGGAAGATTTGACTTCCGGAGGCGGAGCTATGAGCAGCAGATCACTTTCTCTCCCCTCCTCTCCTCTCCCGGATCAACTAGGAATACCAAAGGAGACCACCCAGGACCGAAACAAGACAGGACTAGAATGACCACAGGAATCCAGTAAATCACCCGTGAGTACAAACACGCGTGGCTGGTGACAGAGAGGAGAGAGGAGCCTAAGGAGAGATTAAGTGACTGCTAACAGTTCCACAGTTTGTCAGTGGAGACACCACCTCCAGTCTGCTCCACAACAAGGGGACAGCTGAAGGGAGGAAAGGACTCCCCAGAGACTCACCAAGTGCAACTCTGAATCTCCATTGCTACTACCCTCAGAATCTGGAGCAGCAACAGGGAGGGACACCAGGGGACAGAGATCTAACCGGGAAACTCAGGAGAAGACCTATACCTCCGTGGCATAGCTGAGGGGCTGTGACAGTCTCTTTGCATAACCACTCTGCCACACCCTGCTTTATCTCTTGGTCAGGAGTCAGTGATTAAGCTAAGAAGCCTATTGATAGTTTAAAAGCCCTCAGGCTCCCAGAGCCTACAGGGAAGAAAAACAAAGAGGCTTTTACACCACTGAGCTCCAACTCAGGGATTGAAAAAACTGTTAACTTCCACCACGGTAAACCCTTTAATTAAATTACTTAGACACAAGTCAATCCAGGCAATAGTGATCAATAATTTGAAAAATACTGATAAAGGGAACTCATAACATAATATATAAAATGGTTAAAACAACAAGAAAAAATATTGGAGACTCAAACCAGGACAAGAGTCCAGCTAAAAGTCCTCCAGAGGGTGAAGCACAAAACAACGAGTTCAACATCCAAACATTAGCTAAGGAAATAATAACAGGAGTGAGTAAAGAATTTGAAAAAATTGTAATCAGAAATGCAGGAACAACAAATGAGAATATGGAAGAAAATTCTAATTTTCTCATGGTTATTAGAGAGCTGAAATCTGAAATCGCTGAGCTAAGAAGGCAACTAGCTGAACAAGCTAAAACAGTATCAGAGCAGGGCAACAAAATAGATGAACTCCAGAAAGCAGTAGAGGGCAGAGAGAATAGAATCTATGAGGCTGAAGACAGAATTAGCAAGCTTGAGGATGAATTAGAGACAACTAAAAACGAAGTAAGAGATCTCAAAAAGAGATTAAGAGATGCTGAAAACAACAAGAGAGTCCTCTGGGATGACTTCAAAAGAAACAATATACGCATTATTGGCTTACCAGAGGAAGAAAGAGAAGGAGAGGAAGAAAGCATTCTCCAGGCCATAATAGCTGAAAATTTCTCTAGTCTAGACAACACCAAAGACATATAGATTCAAGAAGCCCACAGGGTCCCAAACAGAATTAACCCAGACCTAAAGACACCAAGACATGTCATACTTAGAATGGAAAGGAATAAGAATAAAGAAAGGATCCTCAAGGCTGCAAGAGAAAAACAAAGAGTCACCTACAAAGGAAAACCCATAAGATTAGCAGCAGACTTCTCCATACAAAAACTACAGGCCAGAAGAGAATGGCAAGATATCTATCGAGTGCTCAATGAGAAAGGCTTTCAGCCAAGAATACTATATCCTGCTAGATTGTCATTCAGACTAGATGGAAGCATCAAAACCTTCTCAGACAAGCAACAGTTGAAGGAAGCAACCATCACCAAGCCTTCCCTGAAAGAAGTTCTGAAAGGTCTCCTATAAACAACCAGACCACCACAAATAGGACATATATCAAAACACTCTAAAACTCTACAAGAATGGCGTTAAAATATCTTCAATCTTTGATATCAATAAGTGTCAATGGCCTGAATTCACCTATTAAAAGACACAGAGTAGGAAGATGGATCAGAAAACACAACCCAACAATATGTTGTCTACAGGAAACTCACCTAACTCAACAAGACAAACACAGACTTAAAGTGAAAGGATGGAAAACTATCATTCAAGCCAATGGCCCACAAAAAAGGGCAGGAACAGCTATTCTCATATCTGACATGATAGACTTTAAAAGAGATAAGATTAAAAAAGATAGGAATGGACACTACTTAATGCTCAGAGGATCAGTCAATCAAGAGGACTTAACAATTATTAATATCTATGCACCCAATGAGAAGCCATCTAAATACATCAAACTTCTACTGAAAGAGCTACAGCAATATATTAACAGTAACACAATCATAGTAGGGGACTTCAACACCCCACTATCTCAACTTGACAGATCATCCAGGAAGAAAATCAGTAAAGACATAAGGGAGCTAAATGAAGAGATAGATAAACTAGAACTATTGGACATTTTCAGAGTCATTCATCCCAAGAAACTGGAATACACATTTTACTCAAATCCACATGGATCATTCTCAAGGATAGACCATATGTAAGGCCACAAAGACAGCATCAGCCAATTCAAGAGCACTGAAATCATCCCAAGCATCTTCTCAGACCACAGTGGAATTAAACTAACACTTAACAATCAACAAACGATTAGTAACAGTCCCAAAATGTGGAAGCTCAACAGTACACTTCTTAACAACTTCTGGGTCAAAGAGGAAATCAAGGAAGAAATCAAAATGTTTCGAGAGTTCAATGAAAATGAAGACACAAGCTATCAAAATATTTGGGACACAGCTAAAGCAGTCCTAAGAGGGAAGTTCATAGCTATACAAGCACACATTAGGAAACAAGAAAAGGCACAAATAAACAGCCTGATTGCACATCTCAAAGACCTAGAAGAAGAACAACAAAGGAATCCTAAAGCAACCAGAAGGACAGAAATCACTAAAGTTAGGGCAGAAATAAATAACATTGAGAATAGGAAAACCATACAAAAGATCAATGAAAGTAAATGTTGGTTCTTCGAAAGAGTAAACAAAATCGACAAACCTTTAGCCAGACTCACAAAACAAAAAAGGGAAAAGACCCAAATAAATTGGATAGTAAATGAAAGAGGAGATATCACAACAGACACTGCAGAAATTCAACATATCATGTGAGGCTTCTATGAACAACTATATGCCACCAAGCTAGAGAACCTGGAAGAAATGAATGATTTCCTAGATACCTACCAACTTCCAAAACTAAGTAAAGAGGAAGTGGATAACATGAACAGGCCCATCACAGCTAATGAAATTGAAACAGTTATCAAAAATCTTCCCAAAAATAAAAGTCCTGGACCAGATGGTTTTACAAATGAATTCTACAAAACTTTCAAAGAAGAACTAATACCTCTACTTTTAAAAGTCTTCCAGAAGATTGAAGACACTGGAATACTCCCTTCCAGCTTCTATGAAGCCAACATCACCCTGATACCAAAAGCAAACAGGGACACAACCAAAAAAGAAAACTACAGACCAATATCTCTGATGAACATAGATGGGAAAATATTGAACAAAATTCTAGCCAACTGGATACAGCAGTATATCAAAAAGATTGTTCATCATGACCAAGTGGGGTTTATCCCAGGCATGCAAGGTTGGTTTAATATACGTAAATCAATCAATGTGATCCACCACATCAACAAAAGCAAGACCAAAAACCACATGGTCATATCAATAGATGCAGAGAAAGCCTTTGACAAAATACAACATCCCTTTATGATCAAAACACTACAAAAAATGGGAATAGATTGAAAATTCCTGAAGATAGTGGAGTCTATATATAGCAAACCTACAGCCAACATCACACTCAATGGTGAAAAACTGGAAGCATTTCCCCTCAGATCAGGTACTAGACAGGGCTGCCCACTAGACATTACTATTCAACATAGTGTTGGAAGTTCTTGCCATAGCAATCAGGCAAGAGCAAGGAATTAAAGGCATACAGATTGGAAGAGAAGAAGTCAAACTCTCCTTATTTGCAGATGACATGATAGTATACATGGAAAAACCTAAGGAATCCAGCAAGAAGCTTTTGGAAATCATCAGGCAATACAGTAATGTGTCAGGCTATAAAATTAACATTCAAAAGTCAGTGGCATTCCTCTATGCAAACACTAAGTTAGAAGAAATTGAAATCCAGAAATCAGTTCCTTTTTCTATAGCAACAAAAACAATAAAATATCTAGGAGTAAACCTAACCAAAGAAGTGAAAGACTTGTATACTGAAAATTATGAGTCACTACTCAAAGAAATTGAAAAAGACACAAAGAAGTGGAAAGATATTCCATGTTCATGGGTTGGAAGAATTAACATCATCAAAATGAATATATTACCCAGAGCCATCTACAAATTTAATGCTATCCCCATCAAGATCCCAAGCACATTTTTTAGGAGAATAGAAAAAAATGCTACAAATGTTTATCTGGAACCAGAAAAGACCTAGAATTGCCAAAACAATCTTGAGAAAAAAGAACAGAACCGGAGGCATCACACTGCCAGATCTCAAACTGTATTATAGGGCCATTGTTATCAAAACTGCTTGGTACTGGAACATGAACAGACACACTGATCAGTGGAATAGAATTGAGAGCCCAGAAATGAGGCCCTACACGTATGGACATCTAATCTTTGACAAAGGGGCCCAGACTATTACATGGGGAAAGCAGAGTGTCTTCAACAAATGGTGTTGGAAACAATGGGTTGAAACATGCAGAAGAATGAAACTGAATCACTGTATTTCACCAAATACAAAAGTAAATTCCAAGTGGATCAAGGACTTGGATATTAGACCAGAAACTATCAGATACTTAGAGGAAAATATTGGAAGAACTTTTTTCCACATAAATTTTAAAGACATTTTCAATGAAACGAATCCAATTACAAGGAAGACTAAGGCAAGTATAAACCTATGGGACTACATCAAATTAAAAAGCTTCTTCACAGCAAAAGAAACCACTACCCAAACCAAGAGACCCCTCACAGAATGGGAGAAGATCTTTACATGCCATACATCAGATAAGAGTTTAATAACCAACATATATAAAGAGCTTGCCAGACTCAACAACAAGACAACAAATAACCCCATCCAAAAATGGGGGGAGGACTTGGACAGAATATTCACCACAGAAGAGATCCAAAAGGCCGAGAAACACATGAGAAAATGCTCCAAGTCTCTGATTGTCAGAGAAATGCAAATCAAGACAACGAGATATCACTTCACTCCTGTGAGAATGTCATACATCAGAAAAGGTAACAGCAGAAAATGCTGGAGAGGGTGTGGGGTCAAAGGAACCCTCCTGCACTGCTGGTGGGAATGTCAATTGGTCCAACCTCTGTGGAGAACAGTCTGGAGAACTCTCAGAAGGCTAGAAATGGACCTACCCTATGACCCTGCAATTCCCCTCCTGGGGATATATCCTAAGGAACCCAACACATCCATCCAAAAAGATCTGTGTACACATATGTTCTTGGCAGCACAATTTGTAATAGCCAAAACCTGGAAGCAACCCAGGTGTCCAACAACAGATGAGTGGCTGAGCAAGTTGTGGTATATATACACAATGGAATACTACTCAGCTGTAAAAAATGGTGACTTCACTGTTTTCAGCCGATCTTGGATGGACCTTGAAAAAATCATGTTGAGTGAAATAAGTCAGAAACTGAAGGATGAATATGGGATGATCTCACTCTCAGGCCGAAGTTGAAAAACAAGATTAGAAAAGAAAACACAAGTCGAACCTGAAATGGAATTGGAGTATTACACCAAAGCAAAAGACTCTGGGGTGGGTGGGTGGGTGGGGAGAATACAGGTCCATGAAAAATGATGAATTAAATAGTGGGGGTTGTATTGCTAAATGGGAATCTGGGGAATGTTATGCATGTAAAAAAAAAAAAAAAAGAAGTAGAAACGCAAAGCAGAAATTGACTGAGTTTGGAGTATGGCACCAAAGTAAGAAAGCAGAAGTATACTAGAGTTTGCAGTGAGTACCTCCCTAAAAAAAAAAAAAAAAAAAAGATGGCTCACTTTGGCCTCCAACATATTTGTGGACTTTTCTTGGCACTAAGAATAGTGCATGCCCTACATGAAATTCTTACTTGACCCCCTTTATTGAATGATTTACAAATCAGGTTGTTCTTGTGTGGCATCCAAATCAAAAGTATTGTTGGAAATTTCCCAACAAATTGCTGACATTTTCACTACCTTTGAGTCTCACAGCTTTTTTTCCCCAGATGGAGACAAGAGAGGCAAAGAGAGGAGGTAAAGAAGGCATTCCACCACACTACAAGTAAACTATTTTGCTGATTCAGAGTCTCACATTAATGACCATTTGAAGCTTTAAAAAAACTTTTTTAAGAGGTTGAGGGTTTTTTTATCTTATTTTATTTATTATTGAATAGAAACAAAAGGAATTGAGAGAAGAGGGGAGAGAGAAGGAGAGAGACACCTGCAGCTGTACTTCATCACTTGTGAAGATTTCCTTCCTGCAGGTGAGACCAGGTGCTTGAACCCAGGTCCTTATGCACTGTAGTGTATGTGCTTAACCAGGTGTGCCACGAGCTGGTCAGAAGCTACAAATTCTTAGCTCTGATTATGTTCCCGTGCCTAGAAATGCCTCAAGGTCCCCCAGTAAAGGGGGATTGCTTTTTCCTTGAGGTTCCCCTTGGGGATTTGACATCACTGTACCTGTGACATGGCTATTACATGTAGCACTTATGACAGACAGGTATTAGCATAAATGATGTTTTGCTTTCAAACAAACACTTTACCCAGAGGGGACTCTTGAGTAAGTGTCCAACAGAACTAATTGGAGATGGACTGACTTGTAGCCCAATCACCTAATTTGTCAAAATACAAGTGGCATTTTCCTCCTGGCCCCAGCAACATCTCGGCTTCCCATGATAAAGTGGTGACTTCACCTGCCTTAAACCTTTCCCCATTGCCTAAAGCAAAGCTGTCTACCCTAGTGGTGTTCCTGTCACTGAAATGTTCCAGAATGGCTGGGCTTGGCTGACTGAGAGCTCTGCTAGATGGAAATCTGACAGTACACACAAAGCTACTTACTATAGGTTCAGGATCAGCTGTGGCAAAAAGAAGTATGTCAAGATTGGGCACAGATGCCAAGCTGTTCCTATAGCACAGACAGATATTTTCTTTGATGACCCTTATTATATTTCCACTGCCTTTTCGACTGTTGTAAAAGGTCTAGAAGTTTAGTAAATAAGATGAAAACTAAGGATAATTGATTTAGATACCTTCCTTTAGAACCATGAAGGGTAAAAATCTGTGGTGACTGCTAATCAGACTATTTGGGTGGCTTGTATAGAGCCCCATGGTAAGCATCCATTCTCTAGTGGAGCTGGCTAGCATCATGCTAATGATTAAGCCCTCACTGCCCAGAGAGACACAAACGCTATCAAGATTAACCACTGCACTGGACATGATAATCCAGTTACCATCAGAGATGGGGCACAAGGAAGAGGATCCTGTTTCTGGAAAACGAAACAACTACTAGACACCATAATTTTAAGCCTTACCAAACATTGGACAATATCTCTGAGGTGAGATAAATTGAATGGGATTTCACCTGTGACCAATTGTTACAGATTAATTACCTTATCCTGAAGATGCTGAAGAAGAATTGAGCCAGGTAGGAACATTGAATAATGAATGAAGACATATCTTGCCCTTCTTCTGGCCAGTCATGCACAGAGAATAAGGCAGTAACACATGAAAGGTTACAGGGAGCTTATTGGAATGAACAAGTTAAGAAATAGTTACTAGGAGAGGGGCGAGGTGGACAGTAAAAAGGAGCTATCTGCCTCACAAGAGAGACAGAAGGCGGCATGCCCACAAGGGAGCCAACTGTTCTCAGGACTGTCCAGAATATGTATATATTTTCCCCAGGAAAATTGGATCTGTGGGAATGAAGGCAGAAGCGTCAGTAGCCACGCTGGGGCAGATTTCTGTCCAGTTCAATTGCCTCCTATTTAAACACCAGGCATGGAAGCCTTATCTTTTGATATTCAAAAGGACAATGCCAGTTTTGCACCTGTAAATGTCTTAAGCCTGGGGGGTCACTGACCTGCCTCGCAACTGTCAGCCTGACAAAAGATTTTCTGATTTTATGATCCAGCAACAAAGACATGCGTTAACGATTTCATAGATCACAATGAAAATGTGACCAAGAGGCTTCAGGAAAGTGTCTGAGCCACACTAGAGGCTCTTCTCTACCATGTCAGGTAGGTGACCAGCGGTAGCTCACCTGGTAGAGCGCACACGGCACCAGAATGTGCAAGGACACTGGGTGGAGCACCAGGCTGCTTCATGGGAGGACCTGCCGAGAAGGAAGCTTCATGAGCAGCGGAGCAGTGCTGCCGTGCCTCTTCTAAATCTGCTTCCTTCTCCGTCTCTCACCTTCTATTTAAAAAATAGAGGGAGTAGTAGAGTTGTGCAATGATAATCCAAAAAGAAAAAAGAAAAAGAAATATTTATACTAAAAACCAAGAAGCCGGAGTGGGGAGGATGGTAGCACAGCAGGTTAAGCGCACGTGGCGCAAAGCGCAAGGACCTGCGTAAGGATACCGGTTCGAGCCCCCAGCTCCCCACATGAAGGGGAGTCATTTCGCAAGCGGTGAATCAGGTCTGCAGGTGTCTATCTTTGTCTTACTCTCCTCTCTCCATTTTTCTCTGCCCTATCCAACAATGATGACATCAATAACAACAACAATAATAACTAAAACAATAATAATAATAATAAAGGGGAACAAAAGACCAAAAAGGTCCAGTAGTTTTGAAGGAAAGTCACATTTCCTTTTTAATCAAAGTACACACCATTCCTCCACATTATATTTTTCTCTCATCTAAAGTATGTTTTACTCTCTAAAACTACTACTTCTAGCCCTTTCTGAACCTACCCACCCCTCTCCCCAATGCTTAAAAGGTCAGTGCTTAATCCTTCACTTTCCTAGAAAAGCAGAAATCAGCACTCCAATGTTAATCCCCTCTTTGGAGATTTTGCAGCTGAATTTACTTGCGATCACATGAAAGAGTCCAGATCTTCGCTAAGAAGAAGTATCTGGAAATGTCAACTTGAGGGGCAGGAGGGGATTTAATTACACCTGCATTCTTGACACCAATACATATAACAGTGGCTCCCTCAAGGGATTCAGCTACCAAACCTTGAAACATCTACTCATCACCCCTCAAGAATACAAGTTCACCTTCCCCTTTAAAACCCCTCTGTTTCTGTAGACCTGACTCTACTGTCCTCCCAGTGGGTGTCTCTCAAAATGAATACATTTTCTTCTGTGCTAGTCCCTTGCTTTCAGTAATGGATTTCAGTTAGGTAAGCATGAACCAGTTTTTAGTAACAAAGACCCCAGTCACATCACTGGAGCCCATAAGCTTTATTATATGCTTGACTTTCCAGACCACTTTCAATCTTATAATGGTGTTCCTTTAATCACAAAAATTGATCAGTAGTCACAGCAGCGCCCTGTGGATCTCCCATACTGTTTAGTACTGGTGATTATTGAAAAGTTGCTACAAATCAACTAGAAAAAAGTTCTTTTTTTTGTCATTGCTGGGTTTTCACTGTTTCTTGCACACTTTTTCACATAGAAAAAGAGAGCAGAGAGAGAGAAAGCACAGCAATAAATCCTGCCCCCGCTCGCCGTGTCCCCAAGAGTTGAAACCTGGGTCACTCACACTTGACAAAACAGGTAGGCAGGCATTCTCTGTACCCTAAGGGATTCTAATGGTACCGAAATCTAACATGAGCCCACTGCCCAGTGTATCAAACGTTAAGTATTGTTATCCTGGTATTTGCAAGGTGGAAAAGACTTTTCCTGCAGTTTTGAGTGTTATGGGGATAGGTGCAATGATCAAATCTCTAACCCTGTTGCTATGCTTTATAGCATATTTGTCGGGACAGAGCTAGGGTCTGGAAACTTGCCTGTGTCTTGAAAATCATTCAGTGGGATAAATGGAGACTTAAGGTCATCAAGTCATCAGGTCTTTTGGATCTAGGTGAGTTTTCCCTGCAAGCCTTTCCATAAGACCTGCTTTGTAACAGTTATTTTGTTTGTCCATGAGGCATAAGGTAGGCAGAAAGAATGGGAGTTGTGGTTGTGCTACTATTGCTGTGGAAATCAGATTCAGTATAACTACCACTTCCAAAAAAAAAAAGTTCTTATTAGCAAAGTGCTGATTTATTACCTTTTAATCAACCCAATTCGTCTAAGTCAGGCCACCTCATCCTTCTAAGGCCATATATAGTTAACCTATCCCACTGGACTCTTGCTTTTATTGGCTACCTTAGTTTTTCCACACAGAATTAAGATGTTAACAGAGCATTTAATAATCACAATGAAAATGCTAGAGTTGGAAGGGTGAGGAAGGGGATGAGGAGGAAAGGTAGTATACTTGTGATTCCAGTGGGGCTATTTATATGTGTGTGTGTGTGTGTGTGTGTGTGTGTATGTATATATATTATGTATAATATATATGGATTTAATAATGATTAACAAGATTGTGGTATAAGAGGCATACAATTTCATACAATTCCCACTACCAGAGTTCCATATCCCCTCCCCTCCATCAGAAGCTTCCCTATTCTTCATCCCTCTGGAAGTATGGACCAAGGATATTCATTGGGGTACAGAAGGTGAAAGGTCTGGCTTCTGTAATTGCTTCTTCACTGGACATGGATGTTGACAGGTTGATCCACACCCCTAGCCTGTCTCTCTCTTTCCCTAGTTGGGCAGGGCTCTGGGGACGTGGGGTTCCAGGACACATTGGTGAGGTCATCTGCCAGTATAGCCATTTCTGAATGTTATGCTTTTTTCTTCCCCTTAATAGAAACCCCCAGAGTGGGTGAGTTAGTACTTTTCCTGAGTAGTAACTGAACCCAAAGTGATCATTGTCATCTCTCTTCTCCTGTTGAGCATAAGAATAAAGACTATTTGGCTGTGCACAGTAGGCAAGAGTTCTGTAGTGCACTAGGTGACCAAAGTAGGGGCCATCATGTGTCTCTGGAGCCTTTATATGAATGTTCTTCCAATTTTGTAGGTTTCGATGGCAGATAGTGGGTGGTTCAAAGGAAGTTATGCTATTACCCATGTTCAGCAGTGAAGCAATTGCAGAAACCAGACCTTTTACTTTCTGCACCCCATAATAACCCTGGGTCCATGCTCCCAGAGGGAGAAAGACAAGGAAAGCTGGGGCCACCTGCTTAAGCTCACACCTTACAGTGCACCAAGGACCCAGGTTCAAGCCCCTGGTTCCCACCTGCAGGGGAAAAGCTTCACGAGTGGTGAGACAGGGCTGCAGGTGTCTGTCTCTTTCTTTGTCTGTCTCCCCCTTCTCAATTTCTCTCTGTCTCTACCCAATAATATAAATAAGTATGTTATTAAAAGAAAAGGAAAGCTTAGGCAGGTGGTGGTGCACATGTAGTACTAAGCACAAGAACAGGAAAGCTTTTGAGGGAAATGGATGGGATACAGAGTTCTGGTAGTGGGAAACGTGTGAAACTGTACCCCTCTTATCCTATGGTCTTGTCAATATTTTTTTATAAATAAAGTTTTCAAATTTAAAAAAGGAAAGTAATGCTATTAGCTCCTCTCATAGAACATCCTAGCTTCCGTCGCTGACCTTTAATGGTGGTTAGATCACCAGTCCCCAATCCATCTGAAATCTCTCCAGGCATGAGTGTTTTCCTTTTTTCTGTTGCCATTGTTTTAAAATACACAGCCAAGGAGCAAAGCTAGTGTCTACAGTGAAGACATATCTGTGCTGTCTCCTGGCCAGCAATGCACAAGGGATCAAGGAGAAAATAAAGTAACACACAGTAAAGGCTATAGAAAGTTTATTGGAGGAACCAGGCGGTGGCACTGTTGGTATGCATGAGACCCCTTCTGTTTCATTTGGTTTAAATCCCCCCTGCTTAACACTATTCTATTTACATAACCACTTCATTCTATTTACATAACCGCTGTTAACAAGTTCCACCCTCCCTCCAGGGCATTTGTGGTTCAGTGATAGGATTCTTGCCTAATCTGCCCCCACTTTGTCACACTCTGATTTTTACCAGTCACTTTTCTCTCCACCCTCTCTATGTCACATCCTGTTTTCACCTTACTTGGCAAGTATATATAAAGACAGCATTGTGAGTTTTACGGTACTGCACTTTGAGTTTAGCTTAGCTCGTCTTAGATTGTGCTGCGTCCTGCATGAATAAAGAGATACTGCCTACAGCTCAACCATGAGTCTCTGGTCGTCTGTTACCCGCCCGTGAAGCCAGCCCGGCAAAAACAACATAACCCATCGAAAACAACATGGCACACCTGGTTAAGCGCTCACAGTACAGTGTGCAAGGATGCAGCTTCAAGCCCCTGGTCCCCAACTGCAGGGGGAAAGCTTCATGAGTGGTGAAGCAGGGCTGCAGGTGTCTCTTGGTCACTCTCTCCCTCTTTATCCCCCCCTCTCAATTTCTCTTTGCTTCTATCCAGTAATAAATAAATAAATTTTTAAAAAGAGACTTTATTGGCATAAACAAGTTAAGAAATAATCACCAAGAGAAGACCGTATAAAGGAGCCATCACCTCAAAGGTGAGACGGGGAGACATAACAACAAAGAGACAGCCAGTTATCTCCCTGTTGGGCAGGGTTGAGTTGCTTATACATGTTTCAAATTAAATTGAGTTTTGTGAGAGAAAAAACAATAAGAGTGTGTTTCTAGCCACCCTGGCTTTAGGGGCAGATTTCTGTCTTAGTCAGTTGCTAGGTGGAAGCCTTATCTTTTAATATTCAGAATGAGTAGTTACTAACTGATGGTTTGCACTTGTCAATGTCTATGCCTGGAGGTTTTCACTGGCCTAGCTCTGAGTTGTTGCTACTCTGTCAGCCTGGCAAAAGCCTTATTTATAATTTTATGCCATAACATAGAGGTCATGTTAGAATTTTGGAGAAAAGAATTTTAAAAGCTGTTCATTGTATGCTACACAATCTGAACTCATCTCATTGTTTGCCTACTAATTATTTTGATTCATCTAGAAGCAGACAAGTCCTTTTTTAATTTAATTTCCTTATCGGGAGATAATGGTTTACAGTCGACAGTAAATACAATAGTTTGTACATGTGTAACATTTCCCAGTTTTTCACATAGCAATCCAACCCCCACTAGGTCCTCCTCTGCCATCATGTTCCAGGACCTGAAACTACCCCCCTTGGCCCCAGAGTCTTTCACTTTGGTGCAATACACCAACTATAGTCCAAGTTCTGCTTGGTGTTTTCCCTTTTGACCTTGTTTTTTCAACTTTTGCCTGTAAGTGAGATCATCCTATATTCATCCTTCTGCTTCTGACTTAATTCACCTAACATGATACCTTCAAGCTCCATCCAAGAAGGGTTGACACCATTTCTCATAGCTGAGTAGTTCTAGTGGTAGATATATTATTATCAATTCATGTTTTAGGAAGATTAAATAATAGGTATCGACAAAATTAAAAATTATACAACTCGAGTCAGAAAACTCTTAAAAATCTAGTTCATAACCCAATTAAGAGGCTATGAGATGATAGCAGTAGAGATGGGTCCAAGAATCAGGCAGCAGATAAAACAGGAAAATCAGATCCACAAAACTTGGTGTTTGGAGACTAGAAGCAGAAAGCCTAGAAAACAAAAAATGGTATTATGCTGCCATTGGGTTTCTGACGTCTTTCGTTAGATAGGAAGGACTTGAGAGAAAAATAATTCTTCAGGAAGATTTGGTTGTGTTGACTTTAAAATCAGCATAGGTGTACCACAGACTCAAAGATGGCAAGTGGTACACGTGCTCAGTGTGATTCTGAGTTTACAATATAAAGTTAAGGCTCAGAAACATCTACAGGAGAATATACTGAGAGAAAAAGGAAAAAGTAATGCAGGAAAAATTCAGAAAGAACAATATGTAGTATTTTGTTTGAGCAAATGGATTCAGGGAAAAAAGAGCATAGAAAATGGCCAGGACAGGGGCCGGGCGTTAGCGCAGTAGGTTAAGCACACATGGCGCAAAGGCATAAGGAACCCAGTTCGAGCCTTGGGCTCCCCACCTGAAGGGAGGGGGTCGCTTCACAAGCAATGAAACGGGCCTGCAGGTGTCTTTCTCTCCCTTCTCTGTCTTCCGCTCCTCTCTCAATTTCTCTCTGTCCTATCCGACAACAATAACAACAGTCATGACAGTAAACACAGCAACAAGGGTAACAAAATGGGAAAAAAATGGCCTCCAAAAGCAGTGAATTTATAGTGCAGGCACTGAGCCCAAGCAATAAGCCTGGAGGCTAAAAATAAAATAATTTAAAATTTTTTAATTTTAACAAAATGGCCAGGAGAGTAAAAAGAGAATCTAGAGTATGGTATATCACCAGCCTAGGAGGAAAAGAATGACAAAGGAGATGCTGAATACATGATCAAAGGTAAAATAAGACACCGCTCACTCTTTCACAAATGTTTGTTACCGTCTGACTTTGTGTCCGAGGCCTTTGTGAACACTAAGATCTACAGTGCAGCAGGCAGACAACATGCAAGCTGTGGAGCTAATGACCCCATGCGCGATTTCTCACAGTGGACAAGGCCATTCCAAAATCCAAATTACAGGTGTGGAGGAGCAAATGGAATGAAGATCAGTGAAGCTTTCAACAACAAGCTGAAATGTTAAAAGCACAGCCATGAAGCAGAAAATAAGAAAGATTAAATTGTGCTGAAGTAACCCCTCATAAACTGTCTTTATTATTTATTTATTTTTGCAGTTCCGGGACTTCACACATGTAAGACTTCACAGTTCCCAGGCTGATTCTTTAATTCTTTTTCAAATTTCAGATAGAGATAGAGGAGGATGGGGTGAGACATAGCGTGACCAGAGTTCCCCTGGTGTCATGGCTGCCCCGTGTGCCAGTAGGCTTGAATGGTATGACTTTGCCCTAAGTGAGCTACCTTCCAGCATCCTGGGTTTTGTTTTTTTTTTAATTTTTTGTATTTATTTATTTATTTTCCCTTTTATTGCCCTTGTTTTTTATTGTAGTTATTTTTGTTATTGTTATTGATGTCATTGTTGTGGGATAGGACAGAGAGAAACGGAGAGAGGAGGGGAAGACAGAAAGTGGGAAAGATAGACACCTGCAAACCTGTTTCACTGCTTGTGATGCGACTCCCCCTGCAGGTGGGGAGCTGGGGGCTCGAACCGGGATCCTTACGCTAGTCCTTGCACTTTAGGCCACGTGCACCTCGCTACCGCCCTACTCCTCAGCATCCTGTTTTTAAGATAAAACTAAAATATTTTGGAATGTTTCACACAAATGGAATGTGGTGGGGGAGAGATGTAATATGCAGTTTAGAAAGGTTTCCCTATTGACACAAGTCAATCACACATAATTACAATTACCATGTATAGAAGGCCATCCACATTACAAGTATACAAGCACGCAATCCACTAGAAGTAAAAGAAGGATATAGCTAAACCTCTATGAGGGAGTGAAAAAGATACATCAGGTTTAGATTTTTTTTTTTTTTTTTTTTTTGCTAAGTCAGTTCTTTGAGGAGAAAGAGGCTGCTTGTCCAATAAACTTTGCCAAGATCTGGAGAGGACTTCAGAGAACAATAACCCAGGTCTAAAATTGTTTCATGTTGGTTTAATCCTGTTACACCTTTTCTACTGCTTTCAGACGTGCATAATTGGGGCCACCTATTTTCTTTAATTTGGACTTAACCCTGTCAGTACACTAGGCTTTTATCCATCATCCGAAACAAGACGTTGTCTTAATTGTTAACATATACCATTTCATTTCAGCAACACCATTACCCAACAATCATCCTGGATGATTATAATACTAGCCTATATGCTAATAAATACTGGAAGGAAATACTTGAAAATACAAATAAGAAAGAAAACAGTGAGTGGGTCAGAGGTGGCTGAGCCAGGTAGAGTACTAGTCTGTGTGGCATTTACGAGAGGCAGCAGGTTCAATGTCAACTATCATCATCATACAGCAAAACAGTGCTCTGGCCCTCTCCACATCAAGTTCCCACATTTCTCATTCTCTCTTATTCTCATAACAATTAAGGTAAGTAATTCTTTTTAGAAAATAAATTGCAAATATTAATCCAAAGGCCCCAGAAGAGGTGGAGTGAGTATGAACCAGGAGCACAAGTGGAGATAGGAATTTTGAAAAGGAAAGATAACTAAAAAGCAAAGCCACTGATGAGACTTGACCTTCCCAAAATGGAGTGAGGCATTCTGCTGTGTGGTCTTCCAAACTATGCGGCCACCTCGACTTTATTTCTGTGATGATTTTTATGTGTGCTTCTTCATTGAACTGTGATCTCCAGCAGCAGTAATGTCATCTATTTCTCCAATAATGAGACCATTATGTCTGGAACAAACCACATGCTCAATAAATGTGTTAATAACGAGATAATCCCAGAGCATGAAGGAGCATTGCTAGTATAAGGGACTGTAATCTAAATTAGCTCTCATTTCAGTTTGCTTTTTTTTTTTTCTTTTCATTTTATTTCCATGAGGACACAGGATTCAGCTGTATAAATAGAATAAAACACTTTAAAGTGATACTAGGCTTTTCTTTACCGTTTTTACTGGATTTTCTTACTGCTGCTAAAAAAATTCACATAAATATTAGAGAGTTAATAGGCTTTATTAACAGATCCATAAATTGAGTAGTGTCCCATCTAGCAAGTAGAAAGTTGCTGTAGTTATACAATATAGGGAATTTTTGTAGTGAAACAGACAAGAATATTAGCAAAAGAAAATCAAGCCACCCACAGCTTTATACAAATAATGTCAAAGGACATAAATTATGGTGATGTTGTATATGATACAGCAAATCCTAACAAAGGGATATTTCAAAGTTAACCCAATTTCCAAATAATGTGATTATAGCAATAACTATCTATCTATTGTCTTCTTAAACCCTCAGACAGCAGGAACCTCCCGCTTCCTCTTTGGAGCCTATATTTCCCCCAGTCCAGGAACCTCTAGGGTGGGGCTCACTTTCCTACATGCTTCTTTCATTTCATACCAAATGATATTGCATCTACCGATCCCAACCTAATCAACGCAAGAAGTAGCACCTCAGCATGCTTCACTCCAGACTGTGTCCAGAGACGTCAGTCATGGAATGTCAACCCTGCTCCCACATTATTCCGGAAATTGTGGGGATGTGGTTGAGCTTGGCAGGGCTCACAAAGCACCCTGCATTACTGATACTATGGCCTATCTACATAATCATTGTTTTGCCTAAAAGATCCCCACCCATTCCATTCCTTTGATCTATCCTCTTTCTACCCTCAAGACATTCCCTGCCTCCAGGGCATTATTATTAATCCTACCAGTTGAACCCTTAGCAACAGTTGCTTGGGAGGTCCATACCATTCCTGGCCCCCTTTTGCCTTTCACCACCCCTTTCCTAACCATGTATGGTATTGTCAAGCCACTTCCATTTCTGTCTTGTCTCTTCTGTGCCCCGACCTGGAGGAGGGCAGGCATGTAGATCAAGAGGCTGACACCAAAAGACACTGGGGCTCTCAAATAAACAATGATTTGTATTGCTTTGCCGCCACGAGCTTAGTTCCTGGTTCATCTTTCTCTTGCATGACACTAGCCCAACAGGTTGAGAACTTTCCTTTCATAGTATTCTCAAATTCTACTCCAGGAGGTTCACTTCCTAACAAAATCCCAAACCTAGATATGGACCAGGTCCCATAAGATAGAGCAATTGTTCACACGTATCCATAAATTAGGGCAAAATATATACCTGATACGTGTGTGTGTGTGTGTGTGTGTGTGTGTGTCAGCTGGGGCCCTATTTGGGGAGTCCTGAGATTCCCAAACAGACATGATGGGCCTAGACCTCAAATAAATCCCTCTCTCCATTGTTACCAGTCATTCCTATCAGTAACAGCATAATAGAGCCCTTTGTGGGCCCCCATAGGACCTTGCCCTCAACTTGGATCAACAATGGTAGAGAATATTACATTCTCCGGAGGGAGGCTGGACAATATACTCTATGCTACCTGAGGAAGATGGGTCCTGATATTGGGGCAGCTTGAAATGTTCCTACTTATGACCACAGAGTGTGAGCTCAGATCTACAGGGATGCAGAGGTCACATAGGCTCCTAAGCTGAATATGGGTCCCAGATCATATCAAGTCGATGGGGACTATAATCAACAATATTTTTACACATTTACCATATTTGAGAGCTACTCTCTTTCCTGATCCAGATTTCTGGTCCTTCTTCCAGCCAAGCCATCACCTCCCCAGACAATAATTAGGATCCACCTGCTTATCATATTTCAGGATCAGGCAAAAAAAAAAAAAAAAAAAAAACCCACATATAGCCAGAGGCCCTTTGGAATATAACTAAAATATGCCTACTAGCTATCTACAAAATGGAGGGCGCCGCCACACCCCCCCCCCAACTTTTCATCTGCACTATTCCAGCCTTTAGGTCCATGACTGGTCAACAATTTGTTTGACATTGTATGTTAACTCTCTTTTCAGCCACCAGGTTCCAGATGCTAGCAGGATGCCAACCAGACTTCCCTGGACAGAGGATCCCACCAATATGTCCTGGAGTTCCGCTTCCCCAGAACCCTTCCCCACTAGAGAAAGAGAAAGACAGGCTGGGAGTATGGATCGACCTATCAACGCCCATGTCCAGTGGGGAAGCAATTACAGAAGCCAGACCTTCCACCTTCTGCATCCCACAATGACCTTGGATCCACACTCCCAGAGGGTTAAAGAATCAGAAAGCTATCAGGGGAGGGGATGAGATACAGAGTTCTGGTGGTGAGAACTGTGTGAAGTTGTGCCCCTCTTATCCTATGGTTCTGTCAATGTTTCCTTTTTATAAGTAAAAAATTAAATAAAAAAGAAGAAAATATAGCCACCTTCCCATTAGAGAAAACAGATTATATTTTTTGTTTGTTTTTTTAAAACCAAACTTTTTTATTATCCATTTGGGAGGCAAATATTGAATCTCTTTTTTCATTAGTGATTTAATAATGATTAACAAGACTGTAAGATAATGAGTACAACTCCATACATTTCTCACCATCAGAGTTCCATGTGCCATCCCCTCCATTGGAAGTTTCACTATTTATCCCTCTGGGAGTATAGACCAAATTTCATTATAGGGTGCAGAAGGTGGGAGGTCCGGCTTCTGTAATTGTTTCTCTGCTGGACATGAACGCTGGCATATGGATCTATACCCCCAGCCTGTTTCTATCTTTCCCTAGTAAAGTAGGGCTCCGGGAAGGCCACTTTTGTCTTCAGATGACTCCACTAATTCTGACTAGGAAACAACAGATCAATTAATTTAAATTTCCACTTGGGGAGAGAATTGAAACTGCTATTGGTCTACGTATCCATTCTTGGTGGGGAATCTTATTAATATCTCCATTTGAGGTAAGTTGCTTTATTTTCCTATACCATTATAATCAAGCAAGAAGAGATGAAACATTGTTGTTTAGGAAATTTAGTTAGAATTTACTATTGTTAAAAAAAAGAAGAAGCTATAGCTTGAATCTATTATTGCCCAAAAAAAGAACTTCAGTTTACACCCATTAGAGTTTAAAGAAACACGGGAGTTCTAATTTGACCTTTAAATACTTGTTTTTCAGAAAGGAACCCTAGATTACATCTATTATTTAAGAAGGAAATTGTCTTTTCAAATAAAGTTTGAAGATCTTTGCTTCCCATGCAATTTGTGTGCTTTTGCTTTTCTCTCCAGACAATACCTTGGGTCCACCTGCATGTTAGCTGTCAGACTGAGGAAAAAATGAGTAAAGTCGTGGGCCCTTTGGAATATAAGTAAAATAGACCTACTAGCTTTTTCCAAAATGGTGACCCCAAATCTTCATCTGCAATATTCTTGCCTTTAGGTTCATGGTTAGTCAACAATTTATTTTGCTTTATATCTTTTTCAGCCACCAGGTTCCAGATGCTACCATGATGCCAACCTGACTTTGCTGGGCAGATGACCCCATCATTGTGTCCTGGAACCCTGCCTCCCCAGAGCCCTGTCCCACTAAGGAAAGAGAGAGACAGGTTGGGAGTATGGATAGACCTGTCAATGCCCATGTTCATCGGGGAAGCAATTATAGAAGCCAGACCTTCCACCTTCTGTACCCCATAATGATCCTGAGTTCATACTCCCAGAGGGATAAAGAATAGGAATTGTGTGGAATTGTATCCCTCTTATCCTATGGCCTTGTCAATTTTCCATTTTATAAATAAATTTTTTTTAAAAAAAAAGTGTTCCCTATTCCCCTTGTTTCTACCATCATAGGTGTAAGTAATATGTACACATGTTTTCATAGACCTTTAACCTATGCCCATAGTGCTCTAGCCCAGTGGGAGCAATTCATTTTCAGTTAACAACTTAAAAATGTGAAAAGTTTTCATATTCTAAGACTATAGGATTAGCGTTACTTTTTTTTTTTTTGCCTCCAGGATTATTGCTGGGGCTCGGTTCCTGCACCACGAATCCACTGCTCCTGGAGGCTACTTTCCCCCCCCCCTTTTGTTGCCCTGGTTGTTTTTATAGTTGTTGTAGTTATTATTATTGTTTCCATTGCTGTTGTTGTTGTTGGATAGCACAGAGAAAAATCGAGAGAGGAGGGGAAGACAGAGTGAGGGAGAGAAAGACAGGCACAAGTAGACCTGCCTCACTGCCTGTGAAGCGACTGAGGTGGGGAATCAGGGGCTCCAACCAGGATCCTTCCTTTGGTCCGTGCCCTTTGCGCCACGTTGGCTTAACCCACTGCTCTACCGCTCTGACTCCCAGCGTTACAATTTAAAGACTATATACAGAAATAGATTCTTCAGATTATAATTATAGAAGCCCCATGGAGTCTTTTCTGTCGATGATAGATCATTAGGTTTTTGAGTTTCCAAATGATTCACAATCAATATTCCCTCTGAAAGAATGAAATTCAAAGCATGAATTGGGTCTTTCCCTTTTTACAAGTAAACACATCACTGCAATCACTGTTCTTGGCCTGTTTTATTATTAATTATCAAAAGTGACATAATTATATAAACTAAGGACCCTCCTTTACGACCCAGGAGACAGGAAAAAAAAAAAAAAAAGACCTCGGTTTTTAAAATGTTATTTTAGAGAGAATTTAAATGCCTTTGAAACTCAATTAACTGAACTCTCTTCCTTTTTAGTTGATAATGTGGTTTTTAGATCTAGAGAAAGGAGTAGCAGAAAATAAATGTGAATGTGTAGGCACTGTCACTGACCTCTGCGGAAAAGACTATCCTTTTGTTAACAATAAATTTGTGACATGTATACTAAATTTCAAATCTAATTACTACCAAAAATAAATAATGATTTAATACCAGTAATAAATAATGTTTTCCATCTTCTTACAAACAACCACTTGATTTCCATGGCTGTTGAGACTACTTAATTTGCTTTACAAGTGCTGATGTGATTTCTATTACTTGCCTATCGATTCTTTTGCACATAAGTATCTATTAGGATTTCTTTCCACGTTAAGTGACAGAAAACTCAACTTGTAATGACTTACACTAAGAGGTGTTTTTTGTTTGTTTGTTTGTTTGTTTGTTTTTTCATATAAGAAGTTGGAAGGCAGGCGGTAACTATAGTTGACTCAACTGCTCAATAACAACTTCAGAGAACTGTTCTCCCTGTCACTTTTGTAGTGCATTTGTGGCGCGTCACTTTATTCCTTATGATTAACAGATAGTGATCACATGTCTGCTGAAGGTCCAGGCAACTTGTCTTTTTTCAAAACAGAAGCAAAATATGTTGAAGAATGATGCTAGTTACCACAATTCCCTATATATTTATTTTATTTATTTATTTTTTTTTTGAGAGAGATGCAGAGAAAGAAAGACACAGAAATATCAGAGCACTGCACAGCTCTGGCTTATGGTGGTGCAGGGGATTGAACCTGGGACTTTGGAGCCTCAGGTATGACAGTCTCTTTGCATAACCTTTATACTATCTACCCCTGCCCCCATAGTTCCCTATATTAAGGGGGGGAAATTGTTTGCAGTATCTGCATTACTTTTTTTTTTCACTAGAGCACTGCTCAGCTCTGGTTTCTGGTGGTGCAGGGGATTGAACCTGGGACTCAGACACGATAGTCTCTTTTCATAACCGTCATGCTATCTACCCCACATGATTCTCTGCATATACTATTATTTTAGTTTCATCATCTACCCTTGGCTGCAGGAGAAAACAGGAAATTAGAGAGAAGGAAGAAAGGAAGGAAAGGAGGAAGAAGAGAAAGAAAAAGAAAGAATAGGGGAAAGTTTCACATTATTTTCTAGATTCTATGTGAGTCTATAATAGTCATCACTAAATCTTTTCTTTCTTTTATAGTTTTATAGATACTGCAAATGAGAAGCTTCCTTTTTTTAGCAAACTATTTTCAGACTTTAATTTTTACAGGAAAAAAATCTGAAAAGTACTCCATAATTCTTTACTCGTATCTACACATGAAACACCTTGTTCAGCTGACAGACTGTACCCTCCTAGCATGATGTCATTTTAATTGCAAGACAAATATGGAAGAAGAAACAAACAACATCGTACATTTCATAATAATGTGCAAATAGAAAATACAGTTAATCATAAAATTTTAAGATAAGAGTTAGCTCTTGAAGAACAATGAGGCTAACCTCTTTGTTTTAATAAAGAATAAACTGATATTTAAATCTGTATGACAGGACAGCAAAGGTCAGTAAATCCAGGCGGCACCAAGTGGTTTGTGATGGATCTATTTCATCACATCGGAAAATGCTGTGAAAATGTGCAACTTGACTGAATTTATCATTATGATCATTGGGTTTATATGTAAACATTTAGTTCATTCAAAATCCAATTGGACAGACTTTTCCAAATACCTTGATTTGTCTAATGACTAACATGGTTATGCATTTTACAACTGGCCATATTAAGTAGGTATTCTCTGCCTTTCTCACGCATAAATTGTCATGTATGTAAAACGTCAATGTGTAGAAGTAAAGTACATACTTGCCCATTACACCCTCATCAGCATAATGTAGACATTTAACCTGGGGTGAAGTCTGTCAGCTCTATGTGGCAGCTGCTAAGTACCAAAGATGTGGCCATTTTCCTTCATCCTAATTACGAATAATTTTTGTCTAAAACTAAAAAAGCACTGCTGCAGTTTTACGTCCATGTAAAATCAGTCCAAACTGCATACAGGGTTGTTCCAGACAACAGAAAAAAGTTAATCTTGCCATTGAAGTGGTATATGCTGACCATCTGAAGTGGTATGTACTATTACAAACATTGTCTTACTGTGCCAACTTTCCTAATTGTGTATCAAATGTCTTCTTAATTATATGCTATCATCTGAAGGATGGCACAATAAATTTTATGGCTGTGGTTTTAGTTAATTAGCAATGTGAAATCTACTGGGGAGATGTGTGGACTTTTGTCCTTTGAAAGGGTATCTGTCTGCTTTATTCAGCAAATTAGCTGAACATTATTTACTGAACATATCAAAGCAAGCCTCCTGTTGTTTATTTGAATACAACTATACCTTTTTATGAAATTATAACCATATTTTCTAAAAATCCAACATCATTTTACACTGTCCTGTAGGCCACTTTGATTAGTAAAAATGATTGTTTTTATACTAGAACAATAGATTTATTTTAAATCCCTTTCTGTTTCAAAAATCAGCTAAGTACATTTGGGATGAGGAGAAACTATAGTATGCTCAATAATCAACTTGTCTTCTTGTACAAATATGAAAATCGATGGTGCCTATATCTGACAAGAAAGGTGTACAAAAGGGGGGTACAAAAGCAGACAGAAATCACAGTTAGCAAGCAGAGAATACAAACCACCTGTTAGGGGCCTGGGGAGACAGCATAATGGTTATGCAAAAGGACTTACGTGCTCTGAGATCCCAGATTCAATCTCCAGCACTACCATAAACCAGAGCTGAGCAGTGCTCTAGTCTCTGTGTTTCTCTCTCTTTCTCTCTCTCTCTCCCTCCCTCCCTCCTGTGTTTCTCTCTCTCTCTCTACTTCTCTCTCTCTCTGTCTCTCTCTCTCTCGCTATGGGTTAATATGGAGGGAGTCTAAGAGCCTTTGCACTCTGCTATTCCAGAAGTAGCCTATACAGGTGTGAAGTAGTGCCCTGGGTCTTTAGGCCCCCTGGGAAGTAGGAGGGCTACTCTGTTAGAGTTCAGGTATCTGTGGTCACCTGCAGATATGAACGAACTCCCATGGGAACAGGTCCTGAATAAAATTTAATCGATGGTTGCTATATCTGACAAGAAAGGTGTACAAAAGGGGGTACAAAAGCAGACAAAAGTCATGGTTAGCAAGCAGAGAATACAAACCACCTGTTAGGGACCTGGGGAGACAGCATAATGGTTATGCAAAAGGACTTACATGCGTTAAGGCTCTAGTTGTTTGAATGAATATTTTTCTAGTTATTCAGCATGGAGTGTATGAACAGTTAATTTCACACAGCCACAGGATGGGAGATTGAGTCAGGATTTTCTTGAGAAAAATTTGTGTTTCCTTCTCAAATTAGCTATATTGTATACAGCAAAGGAAACTCACGAATGCTACTACATACATAAATATTTTTATGAAAGTCATAGAAGAGAACTTCTGGGAGGCGTGGCAATGGAATAGCTAGGACCAAATCACCTTTCCTCTCAAAACAACAAATAAATACAAGAGACCCAACTGAAGTCATAATCTACAGCTGAAAGATCTACAGCCTCAGGCAGGTGCTTGCGAGTGGTTGGAAAAAAAAGGGGTGCAGGCGTGAAGAACAGAAAAGTCAAATCAGAGTTCTGGGCAGCACAGGCACTGAGCTGTACCATTTTGACCATTTCACTTTAAGCACAGCAAACAAGTAACATTGTTCCTAGTGATGGGAGAAAAGAGACAGGGGCTTAAAACCTCTTGGTCTTTGACTAGGGGAGACTTTAGCCTTCTGAATTAAAGGCAAGGACACAGCATAAAACAGGGCATTTATGACCACAAGACAGCCCAAAGCAACCACCCCCTGACCCCATCCCACAGGTCGCAGATCATACAAGCAAGAAAAACCTAGAGAGATCACAATCGCACCACCTGCTGACCATCAATAACCAGCACAAAAAAATGTGCAAGCAGAGAAATAGAACAGCCAACTATGCTGCATCAGTCAGACAGAAATAAAACAGAAAATCTAAGAAATTACAGACTTAGAGAGACTCTCAGAGACAGACAATACAGAGTTCAATATATGGGCTCTCCAAGAAATTAAGCAAGAATTAAAAGAGCAAACTAAAATGCATGAGAGATGAACTTATAACAGGCATCACTAAGTTCTTGAAAGAAAAACTTCAGTCAGAACTCCAGGGAATAAAAGACACTCTAACTGCAACCCATGCCCAGGTAGAAGGTTTAGCAAATAGATCCACACATTCAGAAGAAATCATCTCCAGTCCAGAAGATACAGCCAGGCCACTCTTTCAATTCAAAGATGAGGGAGAGGATTGGTTTAGAAAGACTGAAGCAACTCTCTGTGAAATTGCAGACTCCATCAAAAGATCAAATATAAGAGTAATAGAAGAAAATGTATAAATAAAAATATTTTGAGAACTTTTTTCTTTGCAAACTAAAAGTTTTATGGGTGAAACTTAATTTGAAGAAATAATCTACTATACAAGATGTTCTTAATAAGAATCTACTGGACTTATTCATAACAGTCAACTATAGTATTGGGCTACTTTCAACTTTAGAGTATTATCAACTCACTTATTATCATTTTTAACTGGATATCCTTTTTTAAATTTTTTTAACATTTTTTTCCTTTATTAGGGATTAATGTTTTACAGTCACCAGTAAATACAATAGTTTGTACATGTGTAATATTTCTGTTTTCCACATAACAATACAACCCCCACTAGGTTCTCTGCCATACTTTTCCAGGACCTGTACTCTGCCCCCCCTCCCACCCCAGAGTTGTTTTTTTTTTTACTTTGGTGCAATACACCAACTCCAGTCCAGGTGGATGTTTTGATTATAAAGTAGTTTAATGCTGCTAGTATCTGTAAATAAGTTAGATCAGTTTTTTTTTGCTTGTTTGTTTTTACCATGATATCATAGAAGACTAAGTTATTTCATTTTTACACATCTATAATAGTCTCTTTTTTTTCCCCACCCAGTCACATTACAGCAAACACATTATTACAGTTTTCATCTTGTGAAAACAAAGAAGAATATAGTAAAGATTAAGAACTTTATTTAAGTGTTAGTATTTATTAAGTTTACTAGTCCCCTGCCCACTTTAGAAATGAACTGTGGCCCACTTTATTTATGGTAATATAATTTCATAGTGATAGACCTTGAACCTTTTAGTTAAGTGGTCTTTACTATACCTTATATCAAGTACTTGGAAAAGACTCAAGAGTTCAGCCAGCGGAAATAAAAATTTTAAAGACTTTTTTATTTCCTCCCTACTTAAGGGACAAAGAGGGAACAAGAGATTCTAAGAGAAATACACTGTGGCTTATGCAGTGCAGGAGACAAACTGGGAACCTCATGCGTGCAAGGCTGGCACTCTGCCTGCTGAGTCACCTTCACCATTGTTAGTATGAAAACTACAGTGATTTATGAAACAAGCAATTATGGGCACAGGCTGTAGCACACTCGGCTAAGAGTTGGCATTACCATACTCAAGCCCCTGGGCCCCTACCTGCAAGGGGAAGTTTTTATGAGCAGTGAAGTCATGGCTCAGGACTCTCTGAAAAAAGTTGGAGGAGGAAGAAAAGTAGTAACTATTATCTCACTTGTTTATTCCTGTTTTGTGCATGATAGGATACTCTCAATAGAATCCTAGGCATGATTTCTACTTATGAGAAAATAAAAATTGTTTTCTATTAAGAATTGCATGCAGAATATGCAGCTTTTCCCTTACTAAGTTATATGTACTCAACCTCTTCAGACATTTTTTTCTTTTTGTAAATATTTATTTTCCCTTTTGTTGCCCTTGTTTTTTGTTTTTTTTATTGTTGTTGTTGTAGTTATTCTTGTTGTTACTGATGTTGCTGTTAGATAGGACAGAGAGAAATGGAGAGAGGAGGGGAAAACAGAGAGTGGGAGAGAAAGATAGACACCTGCAGACCTGCTTCACCGCTTGTGAAGCGACACCCCTGCAGAAGGGGAGCTGGGGGCTCGAACCGGAATCCTTACACTGGTCCTTGCCTGGGCCACATGCGCTTACCCCACTGCACTACCACCCAACTCCCCAGACATTTTTTTTATTGGGGGATTAATATTTTACAGTCAACAGCAAATACAACAGTTTGCACATGCATAACATTTCCCAGTTCTCCACATAACAATACAACCCCCACTAGGTCCTCTGCCATCCCGTTCTAGGAGTCTTCAGACATTTATATTTGACTCTCTTTCAATAGAAGACCCAAGCAATTATCTGTTAATTTTAATGAGTGAGTGAAGTCAATCCGAAAGGTTATTAAACAATAAAATGTTTTCCAATAAACTTAAGAAGACCTTGCTCATTTGATTGCTTTAGTCTGCACTAGCATTATCCAATTTGCTCTGCAGTATTTTTTTCCAAAATAGAAAAAAAAAAAATTACTTAAAGTGCTCATATAAATTGACCTTTTGATGTTATATAATGAATCCACGGGCCTGACTTACTAGACTTATAGAATCAGTTAAGTCTTTTTATTTTTTAATTTTTTATTTAAGAAAGGATTAATGAACAAAAACATAAGGTAGGGGGGTACAACTCCACACAGTTCCCACCACCCAATCTCCATAACCCACCCCCTCCCATGATAGCTTTCCCATTCTCTAGCCCTCTGGGAGCATGGACCCAGGGTCCTGGAGGGTTGCAGAAGGTAGAAGGTCTGGCTTCTGTAATTGCTTCCCCGCTGAACATGGGCGTTGACTGGTGGGTCCACACTCCCAGTCTGCCTCTCTCTTTCCCTAGTAAGGTGTGTCTCTGGGGAAGCTGAGCTCCAGGACACATTGGTGGGGTCTTCAATCCAGGGAAGCCTGGCCAGCATCCTGGTGGCATCTGGAACCTGGTGATTGAAAAGAGAGTTAACATACGAAGCCAAACAATTTGTTGAGCAATCATGGATCCCAAGCTTGGAATAGTGGAGAGAAAGTGTTAGGGAGGTACTCACTGCAAACTCTAGTGTACTTCTGCTTTCAGGTATATATTTTGCAGTAGTTTATGGATACGTGTGCACATAAGCTCTCTCTCACAGAGACTGGTGTATATCTAGGTTATGGGACTTTGTTAGAAAGTGAACTACCTGAGATGAAATTAGAGTGTACTATAAAAGGAAAGGTCTCACCCGAGTACTGAAGCTGAAGGGTTGTCATTCCACACGTCAAGTCTCTGGACACAGTCTGAGGTGAAGCATGTTGAGGTGGCAATCGTTGCGTTGGTTAGGTTGTGATCGGCGGATGCATCAGTTAAGTCTTTTATAGCTGGCCAAGTAACTCAAAAAAATCAGACTTCTTAGGAAAAACTACATTACATAGGTCTGTACTGTTTATGTTTATTCTGACTGCACTACTTACCTACCTCACAACTCCTCAGTTTTGTCTATAATATTATACTTTACTGTGACTTTTATAGTTATTTTAATAGCACAATTAAATCCATTGAAAAGAAGAATGGGACTTTATCTTACTCTTAAGGTGTGATCAATGAAAATCTCCTTTCTTGTAAAAACTCAAACATAGATTATTAGTGTCTACTGATGCATATGTCTCCATACATTCAAGGTGAAAAAGAAAAGACAAGCACTGATACTCTCTGGATTTTCTATATAAATTTTCTAAAAGAACTAATCTGTAATGATAATATATCCTAAATAAATTAAAAGTGGTAAGTTTAATAAATGACTGATATTCTGGTCTTCTGAGGACAGGCTTCTGAAATATAATCAGATATCTGAAAAAGCAGCCTCCTTACTTATCCTCCATTGAGTGAGTGTTACAACAATGCATCACAACTTTTCTGACAATCCAGTAGACAGATAATTAAGAAGATAAAGGTTGAAATGTGTAAATCATGGTACAGAATAAAGGAGCTGTCACTACAGACTTGCATGCTTTAGGCCCCTTAGATGCAAAAGGCCCCAGATTCAATCCCTGTTACCACCATATGTCCTGGTCTCTTTCTCTCACTCTCTCTCATTCCCCCCCCTCTAATAAGTCTATAAAAATAATTATGTGAGAAAATTAAAAATATGTAATAAAAGCTAACGATAATCTGTAGTTTTAATAATTCAAGTAACATTTCTTGACCACCAAATGTTAAGCTATATGTTTAGTATTTTATAATTGCATATCATTTAAATGTATAATGCCACACAGCAAGGATAAATTCACCAGCAGAAAACACTTGGAAAATATAGATTTGGTCTACAAAAAATATTTGTGTTTTATTAATGATTGAATATTGATTTACAAAATTATGGGACAGTAGAGGTATAATTTCTCACCATCCCCACCACCAGAAGTCCGAGACCCCACTTCCTCCATTGGAAATTGCAGTATCCCTTCTAAGATATGGCTTTACTGTTATTTCTATAACTATCCATCCATATTTATATATATTTGCCCATTTCTTCCATGATCCTACCCTCTCCTGCCCTCTCCTCCTCCAAGTCAAATCTACACCCATTTGAATTTCTGAATGTCCTATTTTTCCTCTTCTGTCTCTGGGTGCTGGTGGAATAGGAGTTCAGAGCCCTCTGGTCATCTTCCCCTAACATTTCTTCTCTCCCCCCCCCGCAGAGTATAAATCAAAATTCTTTATGGGGTAAAGATGATAGGAATTCTGGCTTCTGTAAGTGCTTCTTATAGAAGAGGTTTATGTAAAATCATCTTCGGATGACAGCATTGGGATGTGGAAGACTAGAAAGGATCTTCAGTGACAAGAGTTTATTTCTGGGAAAAGCGATTTTGCATAATCCAGCCCAGGAAGAAATTCAGTCCTGCCAGGCTGAACCTATGGTCTGTGGAAGTGGTACTCTGTAAAAAATAAGTAAAGAAATCTTTCTTCAGTAGAGACCGGCCCCAATGCTACAAAACTACCGCCTTCCAAGAAACACTTAAGTTTCTAGAGTTACTCAAAGCAGCTGTGGATGGATTCTGTTAGGCTACAGCTGAAGGGATTTCGACTTTCGAACTAGAAATATTCACCTGAAAAAAAAAAAAAAAAAGATTTAAGGTCAGAGACAGGAAAGGTCAAATATTTTCTCAAGGTCAAATCCAGGTCAAAAAAGCTAAAGATGCATTTAAAGCCTTGGAAAAGTCCTGGTCCTATGACCTTGCCTTTCTCTCAACATTCCTTACCCTCTCCCCTTTTGTTTATTTATAAAAACACTTGCCTTTTGAAAATGGTTATATATATATATATATATCCCTGCTTAGAAGGTTCTCTGCCCCACCCCACCCACACACATACACACAGTCACCTATAACTAAGTAGCTCTCTGCTTTCTTAATTTGACCTTTCCACATCCTTAGCCACTCCATGGAGGAAAAGCCACTAAGGAGAAAATGCAAAGATGAAAACAGAGACTGCAATCGGTTTGTTTGTTTGTTTGTTTGTTTTTTAATGCTTCCCGAAAGGCTTTTCACGTCATTTTCAGATTCCACAAACAGATAATCTCCAAAATGTCACAAGTTACAGAGAAGGGACTTTCTTCCTCCCCCTCCCTTCTTCAAGCATCAATGGTAGGGGAGGGAGAGACGGAGGAGAGAAGAAAAAGGGAGGAGGGGGGGGGAATGAGAAAAAGCAAGAAGAGAAAAGGGTGCGAAAAGAAGAGATGAAGGCAAGGAGAAAGGAGCCTTAGGGTGCTGGGGAGCAGCAGCCCGCCGGCGCTCGGGACTCGCCGGGACGCAACACCCAGTCCCGCAGCGCGCAGCCGGCTCCGGGGCGCAGACACCAGCCGTCTCCAGGCACCGCTCCTCCCCCGACAGTGGCGGGAGCCCCGCACCAGCGCTCTCGCCCGTAGGCGCCGTGGACTGGGGGCCCGGGCACCATCCCTCCCCCCCGGCTCGCTGCAGGGGATCCCTCCTGGTGAGTGTGTGGCCCTGCGCTGGGGATGCCAGAGCCTATGGCGCCCGGGGCAGGCGCGCAGGTGGAGAAGGGGAACCGCGGGGCTGCGCCTGCTCGCCGGCGGGAGGCTGGGGAAGCCCTGAGGGGTTGCTGCTGATTCCTCTCTGGACTTGTTTGGGGCGAAGGAGTTGAGCAGGAAATCGGGATCTATCCTTTTCCACTGTAACTCGCCACCGCTGCTGCCCGAGGGCCAAGTTGCGGGGAGCAGGCGTGGTCCTGGGCGGAGCAGGTGCTTGCAGACTTGGGAGGGGAGCCCGCCCGCCCAGATCTCAGGGTCGCGCCTAGTGTGGCCTTCCAACCCCGAGCTACCCTCGCTTGGGGCACAGCCTCCCGGCTTCTTGCCTTGGGGAGGGAGCTTCCTTCCAGCACTGGGGGAAAAGCAGGCAGGATATTGGAGAGGGAAGTCCTCGAATCCATTCCTTGGTGAAAATCAGGGAATGGGGAAAGGTTAGGAGAAATGCGGGGAGGTGGGAAGAAGCCTCGATTTGGGAAAGAAAGAAAAAAAATGTTGCTGTTTTCTAACTTCATTTCCCTTGGATGCGAACCTCCGAGGTACAAGGGCAGGAGAAAGCTTCTCATCCGCGGTGGCTACGTGCCTGGGCTGCTGCGGGTCTTAACCCGCCAAGGCGCCTTCTTCTGGTTGAGCAAAAGAGAAAAAGGGGTAAGACATAGGGGTAAGGATTCATGCTCAGACAGCGTGTCCCCCAAAGGGCTTGGAAATTCGTATCTGTGTATCCAGAAAGTTGTTAAATGAAATGGAGTTGGCGAGAAGAATGAATATATATGCTTGGGGGGCTGGAGAGAACCCAACACTTTGAATGCCTCAGATACTGGATTTGGGTGTTAAGCTGTTTTCATTTGCACAAAAGGAGATGGTCCCCCATGGGGTACTCGAGGAGAACAGAATGTGTCCTGCTATGTACTTTGGAAGAAGCCTTGAGAAGACTTCGCTTTCTTGCAAAGTGCTCTCTGGGCACCTCCACGATTAAAATGTATATAGTTGGGCTGATTTGTTGAGTGAACTTTTAAGATGACTTAAGCAGGGAGTGTCACTAGCCCTTCCCCTCGTTTTTTTTTTTTTTTTTTTTTTTTTACCTGAAATGAATATCACTGTAATTGCTGCAATTCTGTGAAATTTTAGTGACTGTTTATTCCCAAAGCCAGGGAAATGAAACAGATTCAGAATAGATTTTCATACATTCTTTGAAGTTTGATTTGATGATGAACAGCCTAATGGTCCACAAGTTTTAGTTGCCTGTTTTTGTCTGTTGAATGTGGTGGGCAGGGCTCTGAACTGGCTGTCATTGAGTTAGTGAGTCTTAGTAGCCAGAGTAAACCAGACAACTCTTGCCACCTCTTCTAAGCTTAGTTTTTCCTTCAAACTCATAAGCAGATTCAAGCATCATCTCTGTTTCTTCAAGGATAGTGAAACCCTTCCTCTCCTCAATCTCATTCACACGTGCGTGTCAAGGTCCCTCATCTTGAAAATATTTATTCACTTTTTTTTTTTATGAAAGCAGTATCATAAGTGATTGGTTTTAGCTTAGAAGTCCCCAATGAAAAATAATTTACCTTGCTTATTTTATGCAAAATTTTTTGTATATTTTTCTATACCCCCTTCGGTCAGTATGAGCCATTTTTCAAGCTTCATCCACTGAGGTTCATCGTTACAGAATTAATGAGTTTAAGTTATATAAGAGGCTGTTCCTCTTCAACGTCTCAAAATTTCTGTTTGTTGGGATGAAGATAATAGCTTTCTGCTGCTCCAGTGGCTGAGACTGAGCAGTAGCACATTTGGAAAGGCAGCCTGTGATTGTTTTAAGTATTACTTAGCTCGGTTTATAAAGTCTTTAGTCAAACTAACTATATAATAGCTACCATAAAATGGCCATTAAGAAATACAAAATATATATTTTTTAATTTTTAAAATTTTTTTATTATCTTTATTTACTATTGGATAGAGATAGTCAGAAATGGAGAGGAGAGAGAGAGAGAGACCTGCAGTCCTGCTTCACTACTCATGAAGCTTTCTCCCTGCAGGTGAGGACTGGGGCTTGAACCTGGGTCCTTGGGCACAGTAACATGTGCGCTCAACCAGGTGCGTCACCACCCGGTCCCCAAAATATATTTCTTACAGTATGCCTTTTTTTAATTCAAAGAAGAGTGTGTGTTTACATATATACATATATATATATATATATATATATATATATACATACATATGTATTTAAAGACTTACAAACTCATGATAATCCTTGAGAGAAAATGATAGCTTGAGTTTTCCTACCTGGTAAATGTGATTCCTTTTGAATTTAACTAATTTCTTCTAAAATAATTTCAAAGTTTTTTTTGGGGGGGCACTTTCTAGTATATTGGTAATGAATAACAAATGTAGAACAACATGAATATAGTCAGTCACATTTGAAAAAATATATGAGCAGGGGGCCAGATGGCGGCACACCTGGTTAAGTGTTCGTATTAGCATGCACAAGGACCCAGGTTCAAGCCCCTGTCCCTTCCTGCAGAGAGAAAGCTTCAGGATGGTGAAGCAATGCTATAGATGTCTCTTTGTCTCTAGCTCCCCCCATACCTCTCAATTACTCTCTGTACTACCAAATGAAATAAATGAAAAATATGGACAGGATTCTCATTCCTCAATATTAATTAAGGGGTTGCTCAGATGGTGCTTGAGGCAGACTCAAAAAGATGTGGTGTGTCTGACACTTGCTAGTCACTAAAAGCAAAGTGATCTCCTGACCCCAGCATCTGCAGTGACCCAGTATAGAAATATAATTCATAGCCCCTCCTTCAGTAGGTAACTTGGATATTCTATTCCCTCAGCCTTAAATTGGGCAAGAACTCTTTAAAGTGCGGTAGGGAAACACAGAATAGATATCTGTAACAGAAAATATTAATGCTACAAGAAAAGATATAGTCATGAGATGTCCACAAAAAAATGCAAAAGTTAAATCAATTAATTCACAGGGGAAATAGGGATTGTATTGATGTTAAAGCTTTTTCAAGTTCTTGATGGTGTGTCCTTCCCCTAGAAGTAGTAGGAGAACTAAACAATGGGTGAACTGCTGTCCCATGATACAGAACTTCAACTTTCTTTTCTACATAGTGGGAAGTCACTAAAGCATTTCTAGCAGGAACCTGGTTTTTTTTGTTTGTTTGTTTGTTTGTTTGTTTTGATTTGGTTTTGGTTTTTTGTTTGTTTGTTTTTAATCTTTATTTATAAAATGGAAATATTGGCAAGACTATGGGATAAGAGGGCTACATTTCCATACAATGCCCATCCCCAGAGCTCCATATCCAATCCCCTCCCTCAATAGCTTCCCTATTCTTTATCCCTCTGGGATAGGGAAGCTAAAGAATGGGTATGGACTCAGGATCATTGTGGGGTGCAGAAGGTGGAAGGTCTGGCTTCTGTAACTCTTCCCCACTGAACATGGGTGTTGGCAGGTCAATCCATACTCCCAGACTGTCTCTCTCATTCCCTAGTGGGGCTGGGCTCTGGGAAGGTGGGACTCCAAGATGCATGGTAGGGTCATCTGCCCAGGAAAGTCAGGTTGGCATCATGGTATCATCTGCAACCTGGTGGCTGAAAAAGAGTTCAGATATAAAGCAGAACAAATTATTGACTAATCATGAACCTAAAGGCAAGAATATTGCAGCTGAATATTTGAGGGCTCTGTTTTGGGAAAAGCTAGTAGGTCTATTTTAGGTATATTCCAAAGGGCCTATGACTTTACTAGTTTTTGTGTCTAAGAATCCAAAGTTCCAGTTTCAATTTCCACCACCACTAAAATAAGACAAAGTTAAGGAGTTCCCCAAGGGGGGGGGGGGTAGCAAGAAAGAGGGGGAAAAAAAGGAAAGCAAGACAGCTCTTTGGAAGTTGCTAGTTCCCTAACTTTATCTAGAGTGATAAAGATAGCAGAGGAGATGGTAAGAAGTGGTTGAATTCTGAATGTATTTGGAGGTAAAGGTAACAAGACTAGAGGATGGATTAGGTCATGATTAAAGAAAGAAAAAGAGAGTAAAAAGAAAAGATGAGGAGAGGGGAGGGGAAGGGAGGGAGAGGAAAGAAAGAGCAGAGAAGAGTCCAGGCTTATGCCTAGATTCATGAATAACTAACTGCAATTATCACCAACTTCTTCTAGCGTTTGCCCTTCTTCCGTAGCCAGTTAATGGCTTTGAAAGTGACTGGGATCCATGTGGATTCAGTCGGCTAGGAAGGATCGTCAGTTTCCCCAATGAATGGGTACTCACGGGATGCACCACGGGAAGGTCCATCCAGTGCATCCCATCACCAACTGATATGGAAAGACTAAGGAGATACTATTAAGTTTTGAACAGTCTATTAATATTCAGATGCAGGCATCACAAAGATGGTTGGGATAGAGCTCAGTGAGAAGTCAGAGAAGGAGGTAAAAAAAACGGACAAGTGAACAGTATTTAGGACAATAAGACTTTATTAAATAATTTAAGAATTGTATGTGTGGTCTGGGAGGTGGTGCAGTGGATAAAGCATTGAACTCTCAAGTATGAGGTCCTGAGTTCAGTCCCCCGCAGCACATGTACCACAGTGATGTCTGGTTCTTTCTCTCTCCTCCTATGTTTCTCATTAATAAATAAATAAAATCTTTAAAAAGAAAAAAAAGAAGTAATTGTATAGAAAGAATCCAACTAAACAAAGAATTGTAGAACTGTCTACACTATGAGTACTAAAGAGTATCAAGCAGAAAAGAAAACTGAGGAGCAGTCAGAAGTTGGAGGAAATATAGAAAGTTCTGATGTATAGAAACTAAAAGGAGCTGTTTTAAGGAGGAAGTGATGGTCACTATGTCCAATGCCACTAAATGACTGTTGTTGAGGTGGTCTGGTGTCGGGCTGCACCGCGGAGAAGAGAGCGGACGTCCAGAGCAAAGGGGTACACAGATCTTTATTATAGGATGGGGGGGGGGAGGTTTGGTTCAGACCACGTGGAGCCAGCCAGCAATGGCCAACCGCGGGAGGAGAGCAGGGAGCGAGACCTCAGAGAGGGAGAGCCGAGAGCCCAGAGAGAGAGAAGGGAGGGGTGAGGGGGCTTTTTATTGGGCGACAACCAGGGGTGACGTGTAGGGCCAGGATTGGTTGAAAGGGGGCGCTCTAGGATATAGCGGAGCATAGAAAAACCTGGGGGCAGAGCCAGGATTGGTTGAAAGGGGGCACTCTAGGATTTAGCGGAGCATAGGAAAACCTGGGGGCGGAGACTGCATCAGAATAAGTCCTCAGCAACAAATGACTGAATTCTTCAAGGACAAAGAATTATCTTCGATTTTTGTATGACCTTGCTAAGATCTATTTAACCTTATTCCATTTGAAATGGTGGTGACTAAAGGCTAGCCAATATGGTCAGAACAAAGACTAATAACCTAGTGATCCCAGTCCTAGTAATTTGTTTTACAGGTATATTTATATCAGAAAAAAACTGATAAATGTTCAAAGTTGGGCCTTTCTATTTTCATGTAAGCACATAAGTGAAAATAACTACCTATAAATAGAAAATAAACAGAATAAACTGTGTCCATCCATTTAATGGAATACTACCTCACTTTTAAATTATTAAGGGAGTTTCCCATGTCCTAAATTGAAAAGATCCTGTCATATCTTTCTGTCATCCTCCCATACTCTTTTTTTTTTTTAATTTCTTTATTGGGGAATGAATGGTTTACAGTTGACAGTGAAATACAGTAGTTTGTACATGCATAACATTTCCCAGTTTTCCACATAACAATACAACCCCCTCGCAGGTCCTCCTCTGCCATCAGCTTCCAGGACCTGAACCCTCCCCCCCACCCCAGAGATTTTTGCAGTACACCACATTCTCCTGTATTCTTTTTTTTAAAACTATCTTTATTGGATAAAGACAGCCAGAAATCAAGAGGGGATATAGAGGAAAAGATACTAAGAAACACCTGCAGCACTGTTTCACCACTTGTGAAGCTTTCCCCCTGCAGGTGGGGACCAGGGACTTGAACATGAGTCCTTGAGCATTATAGCAGGTGTGCTCAACCAGGTGCACCACCACCACCTGGCCCCATTTTCCTATATTCTTAAAGTTAAGTGCTGTCTCGTATTTGTACAAAGCATTAAATAACATAAAAGTGTTAACGTGTAATTTTTGCCAGTTAACAGACTCATGAAAACCATTCATGGGCATTAGGAAGTTATTAAGTAGTCTCATCACTACTGTGATTTTAGTCTCCTCCGAATAAGACGGTGAATCTTTGTTATTCCAAATGTGGGGACAAAGCTCAGTTTTAGCATTGCCTAGTAACCATCTTCTATATTCTAATTCCAACACATACTATCCTCAGGGTTGTTGTTGTTTTTCATTCTTGTACAACATACTATTTCTTTTTTTTTTTTGGAATTTACTTTTTAATATTTTATTTGTTTATTTATGAGGAATGTAGAGAGAGATAGGGAAAGAACCAGACATCACTCTAGCACATGTGCTACCAGGGATTGAACTTGGGACCTCATGTGTGAGAGTCCAGTGCCTCATCCACTGCACCACCTCCCAGATCACACGGAATTTCTTTTTAGAAATATATATTTTGCGAAAGACAAGAGCACTGCTCTGTTGCATGTGCTGCCAGGGATAGAATCGTAAGCCTCATGCAAGTCCTGCATTCTAGCTACTCAGCCACCTCCCCAATAACCACAGGATTTGTTTACATAATGTGTCTTGAAGTTGAGTTGTGTTCTAAAATATTAATAATAAAACAATTGTCACGTCATCAGTGGAAAGTTAATATTGCCACGATAAATGGGAAACAATGATAAAAATTAAATATATAACTATATATAAATGTATTGCAAAAAAAATGATATCATTACAATGTAATCAGATTTACATTGTCACCTAAAAAAACCTGCATCATGAGGCTAACTTTTCCTTGACTTACAAAGGAGACAGAAAAACTTAAAACAAATTTTTATCAAGCTGAAACTACCAAAGGGAAATAAGGCTGAAAAGAGAATAAATTCTTCACTCTTATACCTTTTTTTTATCCACCAGAGTTATCGCTGGTATCAGTGCTAGCACTAGGAATCTACTATGAATCTACTATTCGCAGAGTCCATCCCCACACACATACACAAACACACACATTTCTCTTTCATATTTTATTTGACAAGACAGAGAAACTGAGAAGGGAGGAGGAGATATAAAGAGAGAGAAGTCATCTCTATCAGGAATAACACAATAAACCCTTGTGGGCCCCCATAGGACATTGCCCTCAACTTGGATCAACAATGGTAGAAAATGAATGTTCCATCCTCTCAAGGGAGGCTGGACAACGTATCTTCCACCTGAGGAAGATGGGTTCTGAAATTGAGGCAACTTGGCACATTCCTACTCATGACCACAGAATGTGAGCTCAGATCTACAGGGATGCAGAGGTCACATAGGCTCTTAAGCTGAATATGAGGCCCAGGTCAGATCAAATCAATGGGGTTTACAGTCAACAATATTTATACATCTTTCCCATATTTAGGAGCTACTCTCTTCCCTGATCCAGCTTTCTGGCCCTTTATTCAGCCATGACATCATCTCCCCAGACAATAACTTGGGTCCACCTGCATATCAAAGGTCAGGCTCAGGAAAAAAACAACAACAACAACACTAGTATAGTCATGGGCCCTTTGGAATATAATGAAAACAGACCTACTAACTATCTACAAAACAGAGACCCCCCCCCCCCCCAAAATCTTCATCTGCACTATTCCAGTCTTTAGGTTCATGATTAGTCAACAATTTGTTTGGCTTTATATGTTAACTCTTCTTTCAGCCACCAGGTTCCAAATGCTACCATGATGTCAACTGCACTTCTCTGGGCACATGACCCCACCAATTGTGTCCTGGAGCCCCACTTCCCCAGAGTCCCGCCCCATTAGGGAAAAAGAGAGACAGGCTGTGAGTATGGCTCGACCTGTCAATGCCCATGTTCAGTGGGGAAGCAATTATAGAAGCCAGACCATCCACCTCTGCATCCCACAATGACCCTGGGTCCATAATTCCAGAGGGATAAATAATAGGAAAGCTATCAAGGAAGGGGAGGGGATATGGGTGTTGTTAAAATTCGGAGGCTCTTGCCGGGCGGGCTAGCTTCACAGGCGGGTAACAGAGACGCGGAGACAACGGCTGGGCAGGGAAGCTGTATTTCTTTATTCAGGACCAATGATTCATAAACTAAGACAAACTAATCACCAAACAGAACTCTGCTGTCTCTTTGCGGCGGCAGTGGCGCAAGCACTCTCTCTTACTCTCGAACTCAGGAACTCTCCAACTCTGGAACTCTGGAACTCTCGTACTGGGGAACCCTCTGAAAGTCTGGCCCTCTCGAACTCAGGAACCCTCTCTCGGGGTTCCTTGGGGCGGGGCCCAGCGGGCCCACGAAATTAACTGGACTGATCCAATTCTCTTGGTGGGGGAGGGCTAGAACAAACCAATGTAAAGCATACGACATATGGGGTCCTGGTGATGTGAATGATGTGGAATTGTACCCCTCTTATCCTATGATTTTTGTCAGTGTTTCCTTTTTACAAATAAAAATTTAAGAAAGAAAGAAAGAGAGGAAGATAGACACTAGACACCTGCAGACTTGCTTCATGGCAAGTCTCCCCCTGCTAGTGGGGAGAGGAGGATCGAACCTGGCTCCTTGTGCAGGTCCTTCCACACAATTCAGTGTACCACCTTCAGGACCCCATAGTGTTTTCCACTACCACTACTCAGTGCAACTCAGTTCATGTTGAATATCACCTGTAGCACTTGAAGTTGAGAAAGTTCCTCTCTTGGACCTATTAAGGCCAAAGCTCTAATAAGCTGCAGACCTAGAGGTCACTGTATGAACAGGAAAATGACCCTCAAGTCCCTGTCAGCAGGTTCGTAATTAAATTCATCTTCTTTCGCATCTAATATTTATGCTATACATTTCATATCCCATCAGAGAAATTGCCAAGTCCCTTTTGAATTTTTTTCCTTCATATTCAGTCTGTCTGAATCTCTTGAATGTACTTTCATGACCATCCATGATTAACTTTAATTTTGTATGCCTAGCCTGGACTCTAATAATTTTTTAATCTCATCTCCTGGGACCTACTCTAACCCCCATAAATCATTGTACCTTAAGATCAACAAATTAAGTTTAGGGATAAGTTCTGTACCTTGCTCAAAATCCTTTATGACTTTCTGTTTCATTCTGAAATTGAATGAAGCCCTGGAGTTCTCTCATCCTACAACTTAGCTCCCTACCACTCCACCTTATCCATCTGCCAGCTCTGTTCACAGTAGTGAACTACTCAGTCTTTAATGGGGATTTCCTTTGCTGTTCATCTAGTTCTAAACAGTCTTCATTCCTCCTGGAAGATCTTAACCGGTTACCAGAACTCAGATGTATGTGTCTTTCTTTCTAGTAGCCTTCCTTAAACAGAAAACAATCACAGCTCTACAATATTAACCTTCACAGGTTTCCATGCTACATTCACTATGCTGCTTGGATTCTGATTATCTGCGTCTTCTCTTCAGTGAGACAAATGGAGGAAGAAGAAGTTGGTTCTTTTTCCTCTCTGCTCCCTCAGAATGTGTGATCAGTAGTTCCTGGCACCAAGGGCATCAAAAGGAAACTTCTCTGACTCTAGTGGTGCCTGGGGGGGAAGAGCACCTGTATACCCTTGGGTGGGAGTGATTGTCTCGAAATCATTTCAGTACTTCTCTTTTTCCATTCAATGTTTGTTCCCTTTGTCACATTTTATTATTTCAAACTGTTTCCTAAAATTAAAAGGACAAAAAAAAAAAAAATACCAGGGGAGCTTTCTCATATAATCTCCTGTCCTTTCAATTTCCAAGACATATGGCTATTTTTCTTTTAGGCAATAAAATCTCCAGGAGAAAAAATTATATAAGCCTTAGTAATAACCCAAATAAAAGTAGTGTTCAACTACCTTTGTTATATAAATATAAATTGATATTGTTATAGTCATATTCTTTAAAGTAGACAGTATATGATTACAGTTTCCTACTGTCGATATTTCATCTCTTCCAAAATAACATTAAAATTGAACATGGTCTATCTTAGATCAAGTTATTGATATTTATTCATCTTTTCCAAATGTTTCAGTTTCGATCTAACCCAAGATATAGAGGGTTCTTTTTTTTTTTTTTACTTCTGTTTAATCTTTCCATGGCATGGTTTTCCATTTTAATTGATACAGATAAGTGTTTTAGCATAGTCATAGGAATAAATTATGGACAAATATTTTTAAAATAGTTTATATAAATAGAAACCAGGTTACACATGAAAATAATCAGTGCTGTGGAACTAAGTAACCATGAAAAGCCCAATTTTTAAAAAATTTTTTATTTATAAAAAGGAAACAATGACTAAACCATAGGATCAGAGGGGTACAACTCCACACAATTCCCACCACCAGAACTCCGTATCCCATCCCATTCCCTCATAGCTTTCCTATTCTTTTTTTTTTAATAATATATTTCTTTATTGGGTAAATAATGTTTTACATTCAACAGTAAATACAATAGTTTGTACATGCATAACATTCCCCAGATTCCCATTTAACAATACAACCCCCACTATGTCATTCATCATCTTTCATGGACCTGTATTCTCCCCACCCACGAGTCTTTTACTTTGGTGTAATACTCCAATTCCATTTCAGGTTCGACTTGTGTTTTCTTTTCTAATCTTGTTTTTCAACTTCAGCCTGAGAGTGAGATCATCCCATATTCATCCTTCTGTTTCTGACTTATTTCACTCAACATGATTTTTTCAAGGTCCATCCAAGATCGGCTGAAAACAGTGAAGTCACCATTTTTTACAGCTGAGTAGTATGCCATTGTGTATATATACCACAACTTGCTCAGCCACTCATCTGTTGTTGGACACCTGGGTTGCTTCCAGGTTTTGGCTATTACAAATTGTGCTGCCAAGAACATATGTATACACAGATCTTTTTGGATGGATGTGTTGGGTTCCTTAGGATATATCCCCAGGAGGGGAATTGCAGGGTCATAGGGTAGGTCCATTTCTAGCCTTCTGAGAGTTCTCCAGACTGTTCTCCACAGAGGTTGGACCAATTGACATTCCCACCAGCAGTGCAAGAGGGTTCCTTTGACCCCACACCCTCTCCAGCATTTGCTGCTGTTACCTTTTCTGATGTATGACATTCTCACAGGAGTGAAGTGATATCTCATTATTGTCTTGATTTGCATTTCTCTGACAATCAGAGACTTGGAGCATTTTTTCATGTGTTTCTTGGCCTTTTGGATCTCTTCTGTGGTGAATATTCTGTCCAAGTCCTCCCCCCATTTTTGGATGGGGTTATTTGTTGTCTTGTTGTTGAGTCTGGCAAGCTCTTTATATATGTTGGTTATCAAACTCTTATCTGATGTATGGCATGTAAAGATCTTCTCCCATTCTGTGAGGGGTCTCTTGCTTTCTATAGTGGTTTCTTTTGCTGTGAAGAAGCTTTTTAATTTGATGTAGTCCCATAGGTTTATACTTGCCTTAGTCTTCCTTGTAATTGGATTCATTTCGTTGAAAATGTCTTTAAAATTTATGTGGAAAAAAGTTCTGCCAATATTTTCCTCTAAGTATTTGATAGTTTGTGGTCTAACATCCAAGTCCTTGATCCACTTGGAATTTACTTTTGTATTTGGTGAAATACAGTGATTCAGTTTCATTCTTCTGCATGTTTCAACCCATTGTTTCCAACACCATTTGTTGAAGAGAATCTGCTTTCCCCATGTAATAGTCTGGGCCCCTTTGTCAAAGATTAGATGTCCATAGGTGTGGGGCCTCATTTCTGGGCTCTCAATTCTATTCCACTGGTCAGTGTGTCTGTTCATGTTCCAGTACCAAGCAGTTTTGATGACAATGGCCCTATAATACAGTTTGAGATCTGGGAGTGTGATGCCTCCGGTTCTGTTCTTTTTTCTCAAGATAGTTTTGTCAATTCTGGGTCTTTTCTGGTTCCAGATAAACATTTGTAGCATTTTTTTCTATTCTCCTAAAAAATGTGCTTGGGATCTTGATGGGGATAGCATTAAATTTGTAGATGGCTCTGGGTAATATATTCATTTTGATGATGTTAATTCTTCCAACCCATAAACATGGAATATCTTTCCACTTCTTTGTGTCTTTTTCAATTTCTTTGAGTAGTGACTCATAATTTTCAGTATACAAGTCTTTCACTTCTTTGGTTAGGTTTACTCCTAGATATTTTATTGTTTTTGTTGCTATAGAAAAAGGAACTGATTTCTGGATTTCAATTTCTTCTAACTTAGTGTTTGCATAGAGGAATGCCACTGACTTTTGAATGTTAATTTTATAGCCTGACACATTACTATATTGCCTGATAATTTCCAAAAGCTTCTTGCTGGATTCCTTAGGTTTTTCCATGTGTACTATCATGTCATCTGCAAATAAGGAGAGTTTGACTTCTTCTCTTCCAATCTGTATGCCTTTAATTCCTTGCTCCTGCCTGATTGCTATGGCAAGAACTTCCAACACTATGTTGAATAGTAATGGTGATAGTGGGCAGCCCTGTCTTGTACCTGATCTGAGGGGAAATGCTTCCAGTTTTTCACCATTGAGTATGATGTTGGCTGTAGGTTTGCTATATATAGACTCCACTATCTTCAGGAATTTTCCATCTATTCCCATTTTTTGTAGTGTTTTGATCATAAAGGGATGTTGTATTTTGTCAAAGGCTTTCTCTGCATCTATTGATATGACCATGTGGTTTTTGGTCTTGCTTTTGTTGATGTGGTGGATCACATTGATTGATTTACGTATATTAAACCAACCTTGCATGCCTGGGATAAACACCACTTGGTAATGATGAACAATCTTTTTGATATACTGCTGTATCCAGTTGGCTAGAATTTTGTTCAATATTTTCCCATCTACGTTCATCAGAGATATTGGTCTGTAGTTTTCTTTTTTGGTTGTGTCCCTGTCTGCTTTTGGTATCAGGGTGATGTTGGCTTCATAGAAGCTGGCAGGGAGTATTCCAGTGTCTTCAATCTTCTGGAAGACTTTTAAAAGTAGAGGTATTAGTTCTTCTTTGAAAGTTTTGTAGAATTCATTTGTAAAACCATCTGGTCCAGGACTTTTATTTTTGGGGAGATTTTTTATAACTGTTTCAATTTCATTAGTTGTGATGGGCCTGTTCATGTTATCTACTTCCTCTTTACTTAGTTTTGGAAGTTGGTAAGTATCTAGGAAATCATTCATTTCTTCCAGGTTCTCTAGCTTGGTGGCATATAGTTGTTCATAGAAGCCTCGCATGATATGTTGAATTTCTGCAGTGTCTGTTGTGATATCTCCTCTTTCATTTACTATCCGATTTATTTGGGTCTTCTCCCTTTTTTGTTTTGTGAGTCTGGCTAAAGGTTTGTCAATTTTGTTTACTCTTTCGAAGAACCAACATTTACTTTCATTGATCTTTTGTATGGTTTTCCTATTCTCAATGTTATTTATTTCTGCCCTAACTTTAGTGATTTCTGTCCTTCTGGTTGCTTTAGGATTCCTTTGTTGTTCTTCTTCTAGGTCTTTAAGATGTGCAATCAGGCTGTTTATTTGTACCTTTTCTTGTTTCCTAATGTGTGCTTGTATAGCTATGAACTTCCCTCTTAGGACTGCTTTAGCTGTGTCCCAAATATTTTGATAGCTTGTGTCTTCATTTTCATTGAACTCTCGAAACATTTTGATTTCTTCCTTGATTTCCTCTTTGACCCAGAAGTTGTGAAGAAGTGTACTGTTGAGCTTCCACATTTTGGGACTGTTACTAATCTTTTGTTGATTGTTAAGTGTTAGTTTAATTCCACTGTGGTCTGAGAAGATGCTTGGGATGATTTCAGTGCTCTTGAATTGGCTGATGCTGTCTTTGTGGCCTAACATATGGTCTATCCTTGAGAATGATCCATGTGGATTTGAGTAAAATGTGTATTCCAGTTTTTTGGGATGAATGACTCTGAAAATGTCTAATAGTTCTAGTTTATCTATCTCTTCATTTAGCTCCCTTATGTCTTTACTGATTTTCTTCCTGGATGATCTGTCAAGTTGAGATAGTGGGGTGTTGAAGTCCCCTACTATGATTGTGTTACTGTTAATATATTGCTGTAGCTCTTTCAGTAGAAGTTTGATGTATTTAGATGGCTTCTCATTGGGTGCATAGATATTAATAATTGTTAAGTCCTCTTGATTGACTGATCCTCTGAGCATTAAGTAGTGTCCATTCCTATCTTTTTTATTCTTATCTATTTTAAAGTCTATCATGTCAGATATGAGAATAGCTGTTCCTGCCCTTTTTTATGGGCCATTGGCTTGATTGATAGTTTTCCATCCTTTCACTTTAAGTCTGTGTTTGTCTTTTTGAGTTAGGTGAGTTTCCTGTAGACAACATATTGTTGGGTTGTGTTTTCTGATCCATCTTCCTACTCTGTGTCTTTTAATAGGTGAATTCAGGCCATTGACATTTATTGATATCAAAGATTGAAGATATTTTAACGCCATTCTTGTAGAGTTTTAGAGTGTTTTGATATATGTCCTTTTTGTGGTGGTCTGGTTGTTTATAGGAGACCTTTCAGAAATTCTTTCAGGGCAGGCTTGGTGATGGTTGCTTCCTTCAACTGTTGCTTGTCTGAGAAGGTTTTGATGCTTCCATCTAGTCTGAATGACAGTCTAACAGGATATAGTATTCTTGGCTGAAAGCCTTTCTCATTGAGCACTCGATAGATATCTTGCCATTCTCTTCTGTAGTGTTTGTATGGAGAAGTCTGCTGCTAGTCTTATGGGTTTTCCTTTGTAGGTGACTCTTTGTTTTTCTCTTGCAGCCTTGAGGATCCTTTCTTTATCCTTATTCCTTTCCATTCTAAGTATGACATGTCTTGGTGTCTTTAGGTCTGGGTTAATTCTGTTTGGGACCCTCTGGACTTCTTGAATCTTTATGTCTTTGGTGTTGTCTAGACTAGAGAAATTTTCAGCTATTATGGCCTGGAGAATGCTTTCTTCCTCTCCTTCTCTTTCTTCCTCTGGTAAGCCAATAATGCGTATATTGTTTCTTTTGAAGTCATCCCATAGGACTCTGCTGTTGTTTTCAGCATCTCTTAATCTCTTTGTGAGATCTCTTACTTCTTTTTTAGTTGTCTCTAATTCATCCTCAAGCTTGCTAATTCTGTCTTCAGCCTCATAGATTCTATTCTCTCTGCCCTCTACTGCTTTCTGGAGTTCATCTATTTTGTTGCCCTGCTCTGATACTGTTTTAGCTTGTTCAGCTAGTTGCCTTCTTAGCTCAGCGATTTCAGATTTCAGCTCTCTAATAACCATGAAAAATTAGAATTTTCTTCCATATTCTCATTTGTTGTTCCTGCATTTCTGATTACAATTTTTTTAAATTCTTTACTCACTCCTGTTATTATTTCCTTAGCTAATGTTTGGATGTTGAACTCGTTGTTTTGTGCTTCATCCTCTGGAGGACTTTTAGCTGGACTCTTGTCCTGGTTCGAGTCTCCAATATTTTTTCTTGTTGTTTTAACCATTTTATATATTATGTTATGAGTTCCCTTTATCAGTACTTTTCAAATTATTGATCACTATTGCCTGGATTGACTTGTGTCTAAGTAATTTAATTAAAGGGTTTACCGTGGTGGAAGTTAACAGTTTTTTCAATCCCTGAGTTGGAGCTCAGTGGTGTAAAAGCCTCTTTGTTTTTCTTCCCTGTAGGCTCTGGGAGCCTGAGGGCTTTTAAACTATCAATAGGCTTCTTAGCTTAATCACTGACTCCTGACCAAGAGATAAAGCAGGGTGTGGCAGAGATAATCCAGTGGTTATGCAAAGAGACTTTCACAGCCCCTCAGCTATGCCACAGAGGTATAGGTCTTCTCCTGAGTTTCCCGGTTAGATCTCTGTCCCCTGGTGTCCCTCCCTGTTGCTGCTCCAGATTCTGAGGGTAGTAGCAATGGAGACTCAGAGTTGCACTTGGTGAGTCTCTGGGGATTCCTTTCCTCCCTTCAACTGTCCCCTTGTTGGTGGAGCAGACTGGAGGTGGTGTCTCCACTGATAAACTGTTGAACTGTTAGCAGTCACTTAATCTCTTCTTAGGTCCCTCTCTCCTCTCTGTCACCAGCCACGCGTGTTTGCACTCACGGGTGATTTACTGGGTTCCTGTGGTCATTCTAGTCCTGTCTTGTTTCGGTCCTGGGTGGTCTCCTTTGGTATTCCTAGTTGATCCGGGAGAGGAGAGGAGAGGAGAAGAGAGAAAGCGATCTGCTGCTCGTAGCTCCGCCTCCGGAAGTCCAGCTTTCCTATTCTTTAACCCTCTGGAAGTATCCACCCAAGGTCATTGTGGGGTGCAGAATGTTGAAGGTCTGGCTTCTGTAATTGCTTCCCCACTGAACATGGGCATTGACAGGCCAATCCATACTCCCAGCCTATCTTTCTCTTTCCCTAGTGGGGCAGGGATCTGGGGAAGCAGAGCTCCTGGACATATTGGTGGGGTTGTCTGTCCAGAGAAGTCTGGTCGACATCCTGCTAGCATCTGGAACCTTGGTTGAAAAGAGAGTTAACATACAAAGCCAAACAAATTGTTGACCAATCATTGACCTACAGGCTGCAATAGTGCAGATGAAGAGTTGGGGTGGGGGGTCTCCGTTTTGTAGATAGCTAGTAGGCATATTTTAGTTGTATTCCAAAGGGCCTGTGGCTATACTAGTGTTTTTGTTTGTTTTTGTTTTTGTTTTTGCCTGAGTCTGAAATCTGACATACAAGTGGATCCTAATTGCTGTCTGGGGAGATGATGTCATGGCTGGAAGAAGGACCAGAAAGCTGGATCAGGGAAGACAGTAGCTCCCAAATATGGGAAATGTGTATAAATATTGTTGATTGTAAACCCCATAGATTTGATATGATCTGGGACCTATATTCAGCTTAGGAGTGTATGTGACGTCTGCTTCCCTGTAGATCTGAGCTTACATTCTGTGGCCATAAGTAGGAACGTTCCAAGCTGCCCCAACATCAGGACCAATCTTCCTCAGGTGTAGCATAGAGTATGTTGTCTAGCTTCCCTTTGGAGGATGGAACATTCTCTGCCATTGTTGATCCAAGTTGAGGGCAAGGTCCTATGGGGGCCCACTATGGTGTCTATTGTGTTGTTCCTGATAGAAATGACTGGTAACAATGGAGAGAGGGATTTATTCAAGGCGTAGGCCCATCATATCTGATTGGGAATCTTAGGACTCCTTGATTAGGGGCCCAGCTGGTGGGGTGGCCTGATAGTGACTAAAGAGTCATCGTTAAAGTATGCCAGCTTCTTACCCTTATTCAGCTTTTGCAGTCCTTGCTTTGATGAGGTTAGCTTTGGACTGAGTGAGACAAATGTAATAGGAAGTAGGTGAGGAGGGTATCTAAGTCTAAGTAGACACTTTGATTCTGAACTTGATACTGACTCACTACAGACTATTGTGTATTTTTGCTTTCAGGTATATATGTTTTGCCCTAGTTTATGGATACATGTGAACATATGCTCTATCTTAAGGAACCTGGTCTATATCTAGGTTTTGGGACTTTGTTAGGAAGTGAACCACCTGGAATGGAATTAGAGACTCCTATGAAATTTTATAATTATGTTTTAATCTTTTTTTAATTTTTTAAATTAATTTTATTTATTTATTTGTTTATTTATTTTGAGAGAGATGCAGAGACACACACACACACACACAGAAATACCAGAGCACTGCTCAGCTCTGGTTTATGGTGGTGCGGGGGATTGAACCTGGGACTGAGGAGCCTAAGGCATGAGAGTCTGTTTACATAACCACTATGCTGTCTCCCCCGCCCTAATTATGTTTTAATCTTTTAATAGTTGCTTTGAAAGTGTTTGCAAAATTTCAGAGAAATATAAAATATTATTTTGTTTTATAATTATCACAGAAATCAAGATCGTGATTACGACATTAGTAGCTAAGACAGTTACATGTAAAGAATAATTTCATTCTTGCTTATAAGCAAAGTAGCAATTAATAGTTTAATCACATATTCTTAATAAACTTTGTAATAATGAATTCCAGATTTGAAAAATAACCATTTTAATACTCTTTCTGCATATTACCTTGAACACCCAGTAAAAATGCCGCACTGATAATTTAAAGGATCTTTAAGCTATTCTTTGGAATCTTGGCAGTTGTGTTTGACAAGACAAGGACCTTTAGAAAGCTAGCTGAAATAAAAGCAATGAAGCTTTCTATTCTCACCTCTCATAACTAAAGCTAGACTATGATTTTAAGAAAAGCAGACTGGATATCAAATGCTCAAAGAACTATATTTTTCTCAAATATATCTGTGACTCCCCTCTTTCCTGATCACGTTCAATCAGCCACCATTAGACCTAGAATATATAAGAAAAGAAAAAACTAATATCCCTTTATAATGAGAATTGTGGAAAGGTTTTCCAAATGAATGGTTGAAACCCTTGCAAACCTCATTTTTGTCCTAAAGTAGTTTACAAGATTTAACTCAGGTCTATGCAGCTTTTCTTTGTATGTATCCTCCCAGATATATATTCTCTAACAACAACAAAAAAAAAAAAAAAAAAAAACTTACAAGCTTTCACTGAATACCTCAAGGCCTAAGTGGAGAAAATATATTTTTGTTTTAAATTTATTAAGGGGGGAACTTTTCTGGTATAATATAATGCTCTTTGATTCAGTAGTTATTTTTGAACAAGCACTAATAAATACAGTTTCAGAATTTGTCTTTATTTATTTATTACCAGAGCACTGCTCTTATGGTGGTGCTGGGTGGGGGGTTGAACCCGAATCTTTGGAGCCCCAGGCATGAGAATCTCTTTGCATAACCATTGTGCTATCTGTCCCCTACCACAGAGATTGTCTTTAAATATTATTATCTATTGATGTTTACTACAAACATTACATTGAGAACAAAAATATAACTAACAGAACTTTAAAAATTTTTTATTGGGACCTTAATGATTTACAGTAAATACAGTGGTTGATACATGTGCAAAATTTCTCAATTGCCTTCAGAATCCCCAGTCTACATCCTCCTCCACTATCATGTAACAGAACTTGAAAGCCACCCCCACCCCCAGCCAGTGTCTTACTTTGGTGCAATACACCAACGCCAGTCCAAGTTCTACTTTCTGTTTCCCCTTTCTATTCTTTTATATTACTTTTTTTATTAGGAGATTAATGATTTACAGTTGACAGTAAAATACAAGTTTGTACATGCATAGTATTTCCTGGTTTGCCACGTAATAATTCACCCCCCATTAGGTCCTCTTCTGCCATCATGTTCCAGGACTTAAACCCTCACTCCTATCCCAGAGTATTTTACTTTGGTGCAATACATCATTTATTCTTATTTCTTAGCCCATAAGGAGACCATTCCATATTCATCCTTTTCTTTTTCCTTAATTTTTTAATTATTATCTTTACTTATTTATTGGATAGAGACAGCCAGAAATCTAGAGGTAAGGGTGGGATAGAGTGGAAGAAAGACAGAGAGACACCTGCAGCCCTGCTTCACCACTCATGAAGCTTTCCCCCTGCAGGTGGGACCAGGGACTCGAACCTTGGTCCTTGTGCACTGTAACATGTGCACTCCACCAGGTGTGCCACCACCTAGCCTCTCATCCTTTTCTTTTTGGCTTATCTTACTTGACATGATTCCTTCAAGTTCAGTCCAAAATGAGATGAAGAAGGTGAATTCATTAAGACTTGTATAGAATGTCTTATAAATATGAAGTTTATTATAAGTTGATAGCAACCTAATTTCTGTCATACACACAAAAAATTACACTTTCATTCTCCTACATACAATGTGTTGATTTCAGAATTTTGTTTTCTATATTATGTATTCATAGGCAAAGTTTATCACTATAGTTATTCTTAACAGTTGTCTTCAGACACTACTTTTCAATTTCAGCTTCTCCAGTAACATTTTCCTTTTTTTTTTCCTTCAGAATTTTCACTACTATTTCTACATTTTACACACCTTTCAATTTGCCTTAGTTGGTTTGGTTGCACTCTGGAATCAGTAAGATACAGCAAATGCAAAAGAAAGAGCGAGAAAGAAAGAAAGAGTGAGAAAAGAAAAAAAAAAAAAAAAAAAAAGAAAGAGAAAGAAAGGGCCCATAACCTGGTACAACAATTTTTCATAATCTGGCCTCTGTGTTCCAACACCATTTTTTTATTTTATTTTATTTCTTATTACTAGTTTCTTACAAGATTATAAGGTTGCAATGTGTAGTTCCACATCCTACTCATCACTAAAGATCCTTAACTTCACCTTCCAACCTCCCAAAAATAACTACCAGAATTCTCACTAGTCTCAGAGACAATTTACTTGCTTCTGTTTTATTTGTATTTATTTTTGTAAGTTCATGTAAATCATATCTCTATATTCCACATGAGTTAAATTATCTAGTAGTTATCTTTTATCTCTTTACTAATTTTATTAAACATAATCACCTCCAGTGCCATTCATTTTTTCCAAAGGACACAACAGCATCTTTTCTTGATCACAGAGTAATATTCTATGCAATATCTATCCCATAACTTCTTTAGCCAGCTGTCTGTTGATGGGCATTTAGACTGCTTCTGCCCTCTGCCCTTTGGCTATTGTGAATAATGCAGCTATGAACATAGGAGTGCATATGCCCCTTATAATTAGTGTTTGAGAGTCCACTGGATAAACGCCTAATGGTGGTATTGCTGGATCATAAGGTGCTTCCAGTTTTATTTGTTTAAAGACTGAAATGGAGAGAGGGGGGAAGACACAGGGGGAGAGAAAAAGAGTACACCTGTAGACCTGCTTAACCACTTGTGAAGCAACTCCCCTGCAGGTGGGGAGCTGGGGGCTCAAACCAGGATCTTTAGGCCGGTCCTTGTGCTTCACACCACATGCGCTTAACCCACTGCCCAACTCCCCCATAGTGACTTTCTAATTGTTTACAAATGCAACTGGAATAACTTGGAAAAAAAAACTGATGTGCAATAAAAGTCAAGCAAAAGCCTTTAATAGCAGCCTTGAAAATTTCCTGTACAGAACAGTGTCTGAATTTTAGTTAGAAAAAACATTTTTTATGAGTCCTTGACACTGTACTATTGTATGTGAACTAAACAACGCTTTTGGTATCCAACAAATTTAAACTCTATAAGAGTCACAACTAGAATATGACTTGACTTCTGCTTCCAGAAATCTTTCAGAAGTCTTTATTACAGTTGACAGAAAGGAGGTTTACATATTTAAAAAGCTTATGATGACAAATGTTAAGATTACTGAGGTGTTTTAAATATATGTCAAATTTTTCATCATTCATTGGGTTTGCAGATGCTACCTAGACACCACTGTTCATGTTGCTAATGAAGTCATGCTATATAAAGCACAGCTCTGTCAAATTCATGCGAATCACTACGAAGATATTCTTTGTCAGAGATGACAAGTACAGATTCCATGGAAAATGTCTGATAGCCTTCAGAAGTGACACTCTATTTCTCTAGAATTTCAAGGAGACAGTATTATGCAAAGGAAAGCAAAAGTTTTTGTGTTATTCTTTCAGCTCTGGACAATTATCAAAATTCAGTAACTGGGGATTTTGCACATATTTATTTGTAACAAAAGAGCTTGAGGGGGAGTCGGGTGGTAGCGTAGCAGGTTAATAGCTGGTGGCCGGACCAGCATAAGGATCCCAGTTCGAACCCCCAGCTCCCCACCTGCAGGGGAGTCGCTTCACAGGCGGTGAAGCAGGTCTGCAGGTGTCTATCTTTCTCTCCCCCTCTCTGTCTTCCCCTCCTCCCTCCATTTCTCTCTGTCCTATCCAACAACAATGACATTAATAACAACAACAATAAAACAAGGGCAACAAAAAAAGGAATAAATAAATATTAACAAAAATTTTTTTAAAAAAGAAAGAAAGACAAAAGAGCTTGCAGGAGTCGGGTGGTAGCGCAGCAGGTTAAGCACAGGTGGGGCAAAGCACAAGGAGCGGCATAAGGATTCTGTTTGAGCTCCCGACTCCCCACATGCAGGGGAGTCATTTCACAGGCGGTGAAGCAGGTCTGCAGGTGTCTATCTTTCTCTCCCCTCTCTGTCTCCCCTTCCTCTCTCCATTTCTCTGTGTCCTATCTAACAATGACAACACCAATAACAATAATAACTACAACAATAAAACAATAAGGGTAACAAAAGGGAATAAATAAATAATTTTTTTTAAAAAAAGACCTTGTAACAGAAATATATCAACCAAGATGTAAAATGGCACTTCAATAAGCCATAAAGTCCTGTACCTAGTACACACACGTCTCAGATGAATGTGTCCAGCTTTCCCCAATATTAACAATATTGATGAAAGTTGGCATAAAGAATGCATATTTTGTGATATGAACTTTTAAAGTAAGCCACATACAATGCAATGTGTCTGGTGGAAGTTTAACGCTGGCATTTTTTTTTTAACATAGGAATCCAGAAATGTCATAATCGGTCACAGAAGCAGTGGATTCATAGTGCAGCTACCGGGCCCCAGCAATAAAATAGAAATAAAAATAAACAAAACCCCTGGTTTCTCTGTTCATAACCTGGTTAATCACAAAAACATGTCACTCGTTAGCATGTCAGAATTAGTTTCCTGACCATAGATCCTGTTCCTCCTCTTATGTTCTAGTCTTTTGATTGTTCGTGTCTTCTTTTATCCAGCTTTTCAAACCAAAAAAGTCATTCCTTAGTGTTTGACTTTACTACATTTAGTGTTATCAAATCAGCATCATATCTTTTCAGTTTTCCTTACAAAATATTTCTGGGGTTAGTCTCCCTTTCACCAACACTCCTACCCATTCTAGCCTAACAGAGGTGCATTTAGTTAGCTTCTCAGTGTATGTATGACTCCTTCTCCATAAAACAAGACAATAGTTATCCTGGAATCACATTTCCAAGCCTTCTCCCCGAAAGTGGTAGTATTTGAGAACATCAGTCATCTAATAATATTATGTGTTGTTGTTGTTGTTGTTGTTACAGACTTTCCTATAGAAATGCTATTTAATGGTAGATTAATCTATGAAAAACAGTTAAGTTGTGGGAACAGGGGGTGGTGCATCTGGTTAGGTGCACACATTACAGTGAACAAGGACCGAGGTTCAAGCCCCTGGTCCCCACCTGCAGGGGGAAACCTTCACAAGTGGTGAAGTGGGGCTGAGGTGTCTCTCTGCTCTTCCCCTCCCTACCTCTACCTCTCTCAGTTTCTCTCCATCTCTAGTCAATAACAAATAAATAAATAACAGTTAAGTTGTAATAACAAGCAAGATTTTATATCTCATCTCATCTGCCAGTGGCATCGTCCTGAGCAAGTCCCTCACTCTGAAATGATAACCATATTTGAAGTTGAGATTATAATTCTCACTTCATAGTTTTGTTGTGAAAATTAAATAAGACCATGTGTGCTGAAATATATTTCCTAACAAGCGTCAGATGGTCTCAGGCATTAGTTCTCTTCTTGCATCCTCTTCCCACCTGTGGGCCCCATGTGTTACCCAGAACAGCTTCCGGAAATCCTACAGGCTTTCTCCTCCCACCCTCCTTTTTTTTTTTTTTTTAAGTACCACTGAGATTATCCCTGTGGTTCTGTGCCAGCACTACAAACCCACAGATAACGACAGCCATTTTTCATTTTGTTCTTTTTTTCCTATTTTATTTCACAGGACAGAGATAACTTGAGAGGGGAAAAGTAGATAGAGAGGGAGAGAGAAAGACAGACACCTGCAGAACTGCTTCCCTGCTCATGAAGCTTCCTCTTGAAAATGGAGACTAGATCTCTAACCCAGGTCTTTGCTTTCTCAAGCTTTTTATACTAATGTATGCTAAGTACCCAATACTCCTTTCTTTCCCAAACCTGATGAGAACTTAATATGTTTCACAAAGCCTGCTTTCTGTACTGCTGCAAATCATCAACCTAGAACAGATATTAAATGTTTTCTTCCTTTAATACACATCAGTGAATATCCTTGTATAATACACAGAAGCACAGATTTCTATTTTTTGATTATTGCACCACAGTTATTGCTGGGACTTGGTACCTGCACAATGAACCCATTGCTCCTGGCAGGCATTTTTCCTTTTTTTTTTTTTTCTTTATTTGATAGGATAGAGAGTATTTGAGAGGAGAGGGGATGAGAGAAAGGCAGAGATTATTGTATGTCTCTACAGTCTTCAGTTTGTATAGAAGAATTTTCAAAACCCACTTTGTTAAATAACTGACAAACCAGACAGCCTGTATTTCCTGACAGAGCATGAGCTGAGAATGTCATTCAAGTTCGATTAGTTAAGCATTTAAAAAAAAAAAACTATTAGCCTTATGCCTAGAGAAAGATAAGAATATTTTTAGTCCTTTTTTATTACTTTAAAAAGAGTTTTCTAGCAAATTCAACTTAAGTATAAATACCACTCTTAATTTTAACAGTAACAATGAGGAATGAAAATTGAAATCTACAGATAATCCAAAATCTTAAAGATCACATTAAACTTTTGTTCCCAGTGAGTTTCTTAATGTTACTCAGAGCGGGGAATTAATTTGTGTGCATTCTATATTCTGTATTTATGTGCATGAACAGTGGTGGGCTGACCAGCAGTATATTACACATTAAGTAGAGAGTAGTAAGGAATATCAGAACAGACGTGATCTGAATCACCACATAATTCGTATCTAACTAACTTCTAAACATTTTAAATGGATATCTTTATATTGCTTTATAACATAAACAGGCATTCTAAAAACTGAATATAAAACAATTGGAGTATATGAATTTCTAGGAACGATCATCTATCATTTGTAAATATGTATTATTGGCTCGACATAGTCTCTGTGATTCAACTTTCTGAATCAATGAACCGATTATCTCACATTTTATCCAATATTTTCCTTCCCAAGCAAGAAGACACAGGAAACAGTCTATATTCCTTCTGAATGCTGCAAGTGCTTCCCATCATCATCAATAAATATTTTTGCAAATATGGTTCCATTGAAGGTGGGAGATAATAATGCTCTTTGTTTGTTTGTTTGTATGTTGTGCAAAGACAACATACAAAAAAAAAAGTAAAAGAAGAAAATAAAAATTCTTCCTTAATCCTATCTTCTGTAATCGCTTTCCCCCTGACCACGGGCGTTGACAGGTCGATCCATACTCCATCTTTGCTTCTGCCTCTACTTTTGAACATACCCACCACCCGAGCAGCTCGCACATTATGACAAAGACAGCAGCAACCACAGATGAATTCCTTCAGAGCTTTCTTCTCTTCTGCCTGTTACAGAATTTACTTTTGCTTTCAAACTTTGATATTTTTGGTTGGATCACTTCATTAAAATCACTCACTAATTTCTAAAAGGATTTTCATTTTATTAGTCAAGGAAAAGTGACCTTCTTTACTAGTATGAAATATGCAGAATCTGAAGTCCTGCACTAAAATAGGCAAAGCATGAGGTATCTCGGAAGTTTCTAGAGAAGTTATCCTCTTTAACAAGTTAAAATCCATATTCCCCAAAGTGATATAGGGAGAAATCGTCCTTTCTTGAAAAGGCATACACACCACTACCCCTCACAATCATTCTCCTGGTATTTCCATTTCTTTTAAAATCTCCTTCTTAGTTTCCACGTTCACACTAGCTTGAGTGGTGCCGAGAAATGCTCTGTCTAGCTTATACAGTTGCCTCCTATTTATTAAATGCACTTACTACTTTCATGGCTTCAAGTAGATACATTATTCATGCTAGATATGCTACTTATGTCTTCTTTTGAAAAAAAAATCAATTTGTTTAAATTCTTTAAAAAAATGATGCACACGTTTAATCAAGGTAAATTTAATTAGTAAGTGGTTTGAAAAATACTGATATTCTCAGTTAAAACCAATGATGAGTGTTTACAATTAAAATAGGAATACAATCTCATTGATAAGACTAATTACTATTGCTTATTTAATAATTCTAATTGCAAAATCATATTCTAATACATAAAATGGTGTTTCTCACATTTAAGCAAAGTTACTCTTTAGTCTTATTTACAAAATAGAGTTCATTAAAAAATTAGTTTTTTTTTTCTTTGTCTCTAGGGTCATCACTGAGGCTCGATGCCTGCACTATAAATCCACTGTTCCCAGAGGCTATTTTTTTCCCTTTTGCTGCCCTTGTTGCTTATCATTGTTATTGTTGTTGTTGTCATTGCTGTCGTTATTGTTGGATAGGACAGAGAGAAATTGAAAGAGGATGGGAAGACAGATGGAGACAGAAAGATAGACACCTGCAGACCTGCTTCACTGCCTGTGAAGTGACGACCCCCTGCAAGTGGGGAGCCTGGGCTGGAACCGGCATTCTTAGCCAGTCCGTGAGCTTTGGGCCATGTGCACTTAACCCACTGTGCTACTGCCCGGCCCCCGAAAATTAAATTTTTTGACACTGACTTTGCAGAGCATAAAAATAAACTCTTCCTTCCACCTTCTATGATCCATAATGACCCCAGGTCCATACTCCCAGAGGGATAAAGAATAGGAAAACTATTAGGGGAGGGGATGGGATTTAGAGTTCTGGTGGGAATTGTGTGGAGTTGTACCCCTCTTATCCTATGGTTTTTGTCAGTGTTTCCTTTTTATAAATAAAAATTTAAAAATTAAAAATAAACTCTTCCTGGACAATGATACTTAATTTTCAATTTTGTAAATAGGTATATTTTTAATTTTTTTAATTATCTTTCTTTATTGGATACAGACAGCCAGAAACTGAGAGGGAAGGGGGAGATAAAGAAGAGATACAGGGGTGGGGCGGTAGCGCAGCAGGTTAAGCACACGTGGCAAAGCGCAAGGACCGGCCTAAGGATCCCGGTTTGAGCCCCGGATCCCCACCTGCAGGGGAGTCGCTTCACAGGCGGTGAAGCAGGTCTGCAGGTGTCTGTCTTTCTCTCCCCCTCTGTCTTCCCTTCCTCTCTCCATTTCTCTCTGTCCTATCCAACAACGACCGTCATCAACAACAACAATAATAACCACAACAAGGCTACAACAACAAGGCCAACAAAAGGGGGGGGGTGGCCTCCAGGAGCAGTGGATTCATGGTGCAGGCACTGAGCCCCAGCAATAACCCTGGAGGCAAAAAAAAGAAAGAAAGAAAAGAAAAGAAAAAGAGAGACAAAGAGACACCAGCAACACTGCTCCATCACTTGGGAAGCTTTCCCCTTGCTGGTGGAGACCAGAGGCTTGAACCTGGGTCCTTGCGCATTGCAACATGTGCACTCAGCCAGGTATGCCACCACCTAGCCCCTGTAAATAGGTTTTTTTTTTTTAAGATTTATTTATTGAGAGAAGCCAGAGTACTAAAGATCAAAGCAGGAGTCTCAGGCATACAAATCCTACATTCTGTCAGCTGAGCTATCCCTGGCCACAAAATATTTAATTTTCATTAATAATTTTATTGTGGGAGCCGGGTGGTGACGCGCCTGGTTGCGTGTACATGTTACCATGCGCAAGGATCCAGTTAATCCCCCTTACCCCTCCCATCTGCAGGGGAAAAGCTTCACAAGTAGTAAAGCAGGGCTGCAGATGTCTCTCTGTCTCTCTCCTTCTCTGTCACCCCTTTCTCCCTATTTCTGGCTATCTCTGTCCAATAAATAAATAAATATAATACAAAAAATATTTGAAAAGAAAAACATAATAATTTTATTCTGTATTTGTTATCCCTGAATATTCTTCTGGACCTCTTGAAATTATGTGTGAAGTGTACATGTTATTGTAAATAACTTGTTTCGAGAAGTATAACAGCCTTTCTCAGAACCATGACACTCAGTAAAATCCATTCATTATGTGTAAGTTCCTCTACACCTGTGTGTTTCAAAATACCGAGAAGTACTCATGTACTAGCACTCAAGTATGTGGAGAATACTGATGAGTCCAACTGCTTATGCTCATAAATATTATTATAGAATGACAAAAACTTTGGTCATAAAAAATGACATGCATTATAATGGTGTGCTTTATGATTCATTAGCTCATTTTATTATGCTCTGGCTCATCATCATGGAAATACTATATTTTCATGATTTCTCCTGCCCATTCTATGGGAAAATTCCTTTTTTAAAAAAAATTTTTTATTTATAAAATGGAAACATTGAAAAGACCATAGGATAAAAGGGGTGCAATTCCACACAATTCCCGCCACCAGAACTCCATATCCCATCCCCTCCCCTGATAGCTTTTCTATTCTTTAACCTTCCGGGAGCATGGACCCACAGTCATTATGGGATGCAGAAGGTGGAAGGTCTGGCTTCTGTAATTGCTTCCCCGCTGAGCGTGAGCATTGACAGGTGGATCCATACTCCCAGCCTATCTCTCTCTTTCCCTAGTGTGGCAGGGATCTGGGGAGACAGGGCTCTGGGACACATTGGTGGGATCGTCTGCCTTGGGAAGTCTGGCTGGCATCATTGTAGCATCTGGAACCTGGTGGCTGAAAAAGAGTTAAGATAGAAAGTAGAGCAAATTGTTGACTAATCATGAACCTAAAGGCAAGATTATTAATGGATGAAGATTTGGGGTCTCCATTTTGTAAAAAGCTAGTAAGTCTATTTTAGGTATATTCCAAGGAGCCCATGACCCAACTGGTTTTTACCTGTGCCTGACATTCACTATACAGGTGACCTAAGCTATTGTCTGGGAGGATGGTGTCACAGTTCGATAAAGGACCAGAAAGCTGGATCAGGAAAGAGAGTAGCTCCCAAATATGGGAAAAGTATATAAATATTGTTAATTGTAAACCCCATCGATCTGATCGAAAATTCCTTTTTAAAAACATCCCAAAAGTAATGGAGGAAAATCAGAGTTCAGAAGAACTGCTTAATGTGCATCTAATGGTACCTCACTGAATCGTGGTTACTGTTTTATGAAAGAGCAGAAAATATTTTACCAATACTTTAAGTAAAAGTATTTTAAAATAGAGAATACACATAAAGGGGCCAAGTGGTGGCACGCCTGAGTGAGTGCACATGTTGCAATGCACAAGGACCAGGACGTCCCCACCTGCAGGGAGAAAGCTTTGCAAGTGGTGAAGCAGGGCTGCAGGTGTCTCTCTGTCTCTCTCCCTCTCTATCTCCCCCACCCTCTTGACTTCTGGCTGTCTGTATCCGATAAATAAAGATAATTATAAAAAATTAAAAAGAGAATATAGACGGTTTCAAGAAGGACTGTATCCTACTCAGTGCAGTATTCTCAGAATCTGACATACAAACAATAGCTGATTAATGAAAAGTAATCAATTCGTCATTGTATGTGAGTGACTCACAACTACCCTTCTGTTTACTTCAAGTAATCGGAGCAATGCCTGATTTCAGAGGAATGTATGTGATAGACAAGCATTTGATTCAGAAAAGTGAAAAACATTCTGGCCCACATACAATAGTAATAAAAATGTTAATAGTTAACTTTTATAGGGCTCTTGCACATCTTGTGATATTAAAACACTTAAGATGTATAAACAAGGCAATGGAGCATACCATTAAAGTTTAACTGGCCTACTATAAATTACTTAATAATCTAGATAATATGCTTTTATTAAATTCATAATTTGATACTGAAGAAAACTCCTTAGGGAAATTACATGTTAATATGTGGGGTTTTTTTTTTCTAATACAGATAGAAAATTTGTATCTCGGAGAAAAATGAATCCAGCTGTAATGAATTATGATCTCATGAGGCAACCATCAGTTTTTAGTCTAGCTTAGAAATCTTGTCCTAGGGAGTGAGGCGGTGGTGCAGTGGGTTAAGTGCACGTGGAGCAAAGCACAAGGACAGGAGTAAGGATCCCGGTTCCAGCCCCCGGCTCCCCACCTGCAGGAGAGTCACTTCACAAGTGGTGAAGCAAGCCTGTGGGTGTCTGTCTTTCTCTCCCCCTCTGTCTTCCCCTCCTCTCTCCATTTCTCTCTGTCCTATCCAACAATGATGACATCAATAATAATACAACAACAACAATAATAACTACAACAATAAAACAACAAGGGCAAAAATAAGGAAGAAAAGAAAGAAGAAGAAAAAAAAAATCTTGTACTAATACCAAAAGCCACACAACAATGTGTCTGAGTAAATAACAGTCTACCGAAAGATTTCATTTGCATCTACTGAAAGATACATGTTATCTTCATATTGAGCCACGTTCAGACTTCATTTGGCCAATAATTTCAGTATCCACAAGTGGCTGGGTTTCTCATAAAAGCTACTCATTGGTTTTGTATAATGCATATATTATAGTATTCAGTCCATGTTGAATAAATGTGGAGCTACAGAATTCCTTAATACTTTAAATTTAACTTACTTGAAGCTTACTAAGAATAGATATTTCTTGATATGATGATATTTCCCATCAGATAACAACCCCTAATCATTTTTGTAAAGCTCCCACCTGGGAGAAATAGACAGCTCTATACAGATATCATCTGTGAGTGCTCCAGATAATTTTACTCTCCTTATAGATTCATTCCTATTCATAGTACCATGGCAGTAAATTGCTAACAGTAACTTGTTGTTAAAATTCGGAGGCTCTTGCCGGCTGGGCTGGCTAGCTTCACGGCGGGTAACAGAGACGCGGAGACAACGGCTGGGCAGGGAAGCTGTATTTCTTTATTCAGGAACAACGATTCATAAACTAAGACAAACTAATCACCAAACAGAACTCTGCTGTCTCTTTGCGGCGGCGCAAGCACTCTTTGTCTTACTTTCGAACTCAGGAACTCAGGAACCCTCTGAAACTCTTGCACTCTGGAACTCAGGAACTCTGGAACTCTCGTACTGGGGAACCCTCTGAAACTCTTCCACTGTGGAACTCTCTCTTACTCTGTAACCCTGAAACTCTCGAACTCAGGAACTCTCTGACTCAGGAACTCTGGAACTCTCGTACTGGGGAACCCTCTGAAACCTCTGGCACTCTCAGGAACCCTCTCCCGGGGTTCCTTGGGGCGGGGCCAAGCGGGCCCGCGAAATTAGCAGGACTGATCCAATTCTCTTGGCGGGGAAGAACTACCCAATGTAAAGCATACAACAGTAACTTTTTTTCCCTTTGTTGGGAGATTAATATTTTACATTTGACAGTAAATACATCTTGGATGGATCTTGAAAAAGTCATGTTAAGTGAAATAAGTCAGAAACAAAAGGGTGAATATGGGATAATCTCATTCATAGACAGAAGTTGAAAAACAAAATCAGAAAACACTAAACAGAACCTGGACTTTTTTTTTCTCCAGGGTTATTGCTGGGGCTTGGTGCCGGCACTACAAATCCACTGCTCCAGGAGGCTATTTTTCCCATTTTTGCTGTCCTTGTTGTTCTTATTATTGTTATTATTGCTGTTGTTGTTGGATAGGACAGAGAGAAATGGAGAGAGGAGGGGAAGACACAGAAGGGGAGAGAAAGACAGACACCTGTAGACCTGCTTCACCGCTTGTGAAGCGACCTTCCTGCAGGTGGGGAGCCAGGGGCTCGAACCGGGAATCTTACTCTGATCCTTGTGCTTAACCCACTGAGCTACCGCCCGGCCCCCAATGATAGTAACTTTGAATTATTAATTTAGTATCATCACAGCAAAATAGTTTTTTATAAAATTTAGGAACATTTCATATTGTTCTTATCAGTGGTATGTTCTAATGAAAAGTATCAGTTGTCACTGATGTTTTATTTTTCCAAAAATTCAGAAGGACATCCATGCCTTAACAGAATTTATTAGTCAATTTTCTAAATGACATTAGTATCCACTTACAAGTGTATATAATTTTTAAAATGTATTGACAAATTAGCAACTCAAACTGTCTTCTGCTAATTAAAAAAAGGGGGGAGAAATAATTTGATTTAATAACTGAGCAGGTAAGGGGTTTAGGGCTTCATAGGACATCACAAAGACCATTTTGCCTCCTTATCCTGAGCTCTTTTTTCCTCTGTTTTAACTTGCTTATCAAGCCTTCACCAGCTTTTTTGGAGAAAGAGAGTCACAACTCTGGGCTTATATACTTCTTCTAGCTTGGAATTGCCAACAGAACAGATAAAATTTTTGCCAATAGTACTGGGAATTAAAAAGTGCATGTTTCTTGTTATTTGAATTGTTGTGTTGTTATATAGCTTTCTGTGTTTAGCTTTCTATGAAACTTAAAAAAAAAAAAACCTCATGTGGAGATTTCCCAAGAACAGCTGTTCACATATTATTCTTAGACATTTTTTTCTTCTCCTTCAAAATTAAAAGATGACTTGACTATTAAAGAATCTCTCCAGTTTTTATTAAGTTTGCATGGTCTGCTCATTCTTCTGGAAACTGAGATTATTTAAATACTAATTGTTCAACTAGCTAAGACAATCACTTTTGTTGAAAGACCACACACACTGAAATAACTCATAACATCAGTTGGGTTATAACAGAATTTCAAATATGTAGGAGTATGTTTCAGTAAAACTGTTTCCCAGAAAACAAATTCTGAAGTAATGGCAGCCATTAAGTAATTAAAGCCAGAAAAAAATGCAATGAAATGTTAACAGGGCCAGGTGGTGGTGCACCTGACTGAGAGCACGTTACAGTATGCAGGGACCCAGGTTCAAGCCCCCATCCCTCACCTGCAGGGGGAAAGCTGTGAGCAGTGAAGCAGTGCTACCAGTGTCTCTCTATTTCTCCCTCTCTATCACCCCTCCTCCCTGTCAATTTCTGGCTGTCTCTATCCAATAAGTAAATAAATATATTTTTAAAAATTAAAAAATAATGTGACCATATAGGTGATAGCTCTAAAATTTTTAATAGTAAAACAATAGACAAATTCAGGAGAGAGAAAGAGAGAGAGAGAGAGAATGCATAGTATAAAATTTTTACAAGGTGCATATCAGGAGACTTTTTACCATTTAGTCTTGTGGACCCTAATCTCTAATGTATTAGAATACCTTCCCCAGGAAGAAATAGATTTTCCTGCTTTACAAAACCTAGTTAAGTAGTCTAAGCTGAAATAATCCCACTAGGCATCATAGCACAAAAAACTACAGTAAACTACAGGACTGAAAGAGCAAACTGCCTGGGTGCTGTGGTTGGGTTGTAAATTGGGGTTATCGTGTTCAAGGCTTCGACATTTAGGTGAGGATTTATAATTTTATTGCCTCCAGAATATGGTTAGCTGAATGCATTTTTCAGGGGTATCCATATAATTGAAGCTACTGTTACTTAACACACACACACACACACACACACACACACACACACACCACCCCTACACTTCTGAGTGACAGAAATACTTTCATAGGTAGCTGTAACATTTAGTCACAGAAGAACAATCTCAAAAAAAAAGGAAAGAAAGAAAGAAAAGGAAAGAAAGAAAGAAAGAAAGAAAGAAAGAAAGAAAGAAAGAAAGAAAGAAAGAAAGAAAGAAAGAAAGAAAGAAAAAGAAAAGAAAAACTTTGTTGGCCGAGCGGTAGGTCAGCGGGTTAAGCGCACATGGTGCGAAGCACAAGGACCAGAATAAAGATCCCGGTTCCAGCCCCTGGCTGGGTTCCACCTGCAGGAGGTGGGAGATCTTTTCACAAGCAGTGAAACAGGCCTGCAGGTGTCTATCTTTCTCTCACCCTCTCTGTCTTCCCCTCCTCTTTCGATTTCTCTCTGTCCTATCCAACAACAACACAGCAATAACTATAATAACAACAAGGGCAACAAAAATGAGGGGGAATGGCCTCCAGGAGCAGTAGATTAGTAATGAAGGTACCTAGCCCCTGCGATAACCCTGGACCCCCCCCAAAAAAAGTTAAAGAAATCAAAAGGGAAAAAAACAAGCTTGTAAAATCTTTTTGTTTGTATCAGTGGTCATAATAATATAGGCTAAAATAATTTCTCTTTCTTAACTGTAGATACCATTATTATGTTTAGCTTTATTTAAGATATTATTTCTTGAGTATTTCATATTTTATTCTAAGAAATTAAATATGAAGTGTGTTCTTCCAGGATATACTTAATAATTATGTTTGAGGTATAGATCCTATGTTTGTTTCAAAGTTCTGGTAACTAAATGCATTAATTTGTCCAATTAATTAAGTAGTTGTTTCATAGACATGATATAAGTGTATTGCTGATCTTTCACTAGCTTGACTTTTCAAATAAAACAAATCATGATATCAATATTACTTGGGGGGAAAAAGGCCTCTGTCTGTGCAGTGCTGAGGTTCTCATCTGCATTAATATTTTTGGATGGTTTGGGTATTTTACATGCTCAGTTTTAAAGTCCTAATTTCTAATTTGGAGATGGAATATATCATTGTCTTGAATACATTATTTTGCATTTTTCTCTCAGAACTTGATGCACTGAATTATAATTTCCATAGGAGATTGAGTTTTATTTATCATCAAATCCCCAGCACTTAACAGGCAACTACTCTTCTGACAGGTTTTTAAGAAGCTTTCATTATGTGTCAGTACTCTTCTGAGCACTAGGGATAAGCAGTCACTCAAAATATCACTCTTGTGGAGTTGAGTTGCCAGTGATGACGAGACAAGAAACAAATAAATGCACAGTGCTTACATCCAGGTCCAAGCCCTGCCCCACCTCTCTGGAGAAAACTTCTTTGGTGCTACCCTTCTTTCTGTTTCTCTGTATTTTCCTTGCTTTATATCTGAAAAAGTTAGTTCAGAGTGATGAAACCCCAGTGAAAAAAATTAATGTAGGATAGATATACAGTCTGTAACAAAAGGTGCTATGACAATAAAGCAGAGTAAGAGAGACTATGAGCAATTTATAGTTTGGTAATGAGGCAAACAAGGCTCCCTAAAGGACAAATACACAGGTATGTAGATATCAACATTGTCAATATTTCTTTCTGCTTTTTTTTTGAACGAGAAATTCAGTTCTCTTTCCTTGATGGAGCACTGGTTTTCAGTGATGGGACTGAGATGTGAACTGTGCGTGTGCACACACAGATCATTAATAATAAATTCCTGCCCTTGAGCATGAAATTTAAATGAGCAGCTTCCTGTTTTAATACAAATTCTGAAAAATAGCAATTATATCTTAGTTACAAAAGAAGACTTTTTGCTTTTGAAAGGGAAATTTCTTTTTTTTTATGTTAGAGTTGAATTTCATGGTAATTTTCTAGATTTCTTGAGGCAGTACAATGTCATCTTATGACTAACCACTATACTAGTGTTACTTTAAAAATAAATTGATCTCATGGAAAGAATATCAAGAAATGCCAGTTTTCTCAGACAAGTACATTGGTTGTTTCTAAGATTGTTTATGTGTTCATTCAAATCTGAAATGAGGACAAAAAAACATAAATATAAAATTCATAAAATATACAGATGATTTTTTAAATTTATTTATTCCCTTTTGTTGCCCTTGTTGTTTTATTGTTGTAGGTATTGTTGTCGTCGTTGCTGGATAGGACAGAGAGAAATGGAGAGAAGAGGGGAAGACAGAGAGGGGGAGAGAAAGATAGACACCTGCAGACCTGCTTCACCGACTGTGAACGGACTCTCCTGCAGGTGGGGAGCCCGGGGCTCGAACCAGGATGCTTATGCTCGTCCTTGCGCTTTGCACCACGTGCGTTTAACCCTTGTGCTACCACTCGACTCCCATACAGATGATTTTTAATTACACGACAAATGTGCAACCTCTCTCAAAATAAAAGAATTGAAAATAACAGGTTAGCACAATGTTTTCTGTTGTTATTTAGTCTCACATTAAGATTCTGCAAATGATAAAAATGAAAGTTTGAGAGAGACACATTCATTTATTTTTCTGGCAAGATTAATTGGCATAAATTTGCAAGAGTTCTATTAGACAGTAAATACCAAGTACTTTAGCTAAGTCTGACAAGTTTCTCTTCCAGAAATATATCTGTAGGTAAAAAAAAAAAAAAATCATATGAAAGGAATACTCTTTATTCTTAACTCATTAAAATGTTTTGAGTATTTTTGGTTGGTTTTGAGGAATTAAATAGTTAATATTCAGGTCCTTTATTTCCAGAAGAAAGTGTACACATGGTAACCCGACTGGTAATAGAGGTTCTTTCCCAACCTACTCAGCTTCTAATTTCAGAAGACAGGAAAAAAGCAAGTAGGTATGAGGCATGAGCCGCAGTTAGAGGGAATATTCTGTCCATGTCCTCTCCCCATTTTTGGATGGGGTTATTTGTTTTCTTGTTGTTGAGTTTGGCAAGCTCTTTATATATTTTGGTTATTAACCTCTTGTCTGGTGTATGGCATATGAATTATCTTCTCCCATTCTGTGAAGGGTCTCTTTGTTTGGGTATTGGTTTCTTTTGCTGTGCAGTAGCTTTTTAATTTGATGTAGTCCCATAGGTTTATGCACACCTTAGTCTTTTAACTGGATTCATTTCATCGAAGATGCCTTTAAAATTCATGCAGAAAAGAGTTCTGCCAATATTTTCCTCTAAGTATCTGATAGTTTCTGGTCTAACATCCAAGTCCTTGATCCACTTGGAATTAACTTTTGTTTTTGGTGAAATATAGTGGTTCAGTTTCATTCCTCTTCATGATTCAACCCATTTTTCCAACATCATTTGTTGAAGAGATTCTGCTTTCTCCATTTAATAGTCTGGGCACCGTTGTTAGAGATTAGATGTCCATAGGTGTGGGGGCTTACTTCTGGGCTCTCAATTCTATTCCAATGGTCAGTGTGTCTATTCATGTTCTAGTACCAAGCAGTTTTGATGACAATGGCCTTATAATACAATCTGAGATCTGGGAGTGTGATGCCTCCTGTTCTGTTCTTTCTTCTCAAGATTATCTCAGCTATTATGTCCTGAAGAATGCTTTCTTCCCCTTCCTTTCTTTCTCTGGTAAGCCAATAATGCATATATTATTTCTTCTGAAGTCATCCCATAGGTCTCTGTTGTTGTTTTCAGTATCTCTTAATCTCTTTGTGAGATCTCTTCTTTTTTAGTTGTCTCTAATTCGTCCTCGATCTTGCTAATTCTGTCTTCAGCCTCATTTATTCTATTCTCTCTCCCCTCTACTGTTTTCTGGAGTTCATCTATTTTGTTCACCTGTTCTGATACTGTTTTAGCTTGTTCAGCTAGTTGTGTTCTTAGCTCAGCTATTTCAGCTTTCAGCTCTCTAATAACCTTGAGATAATTAATGTTTTCTTCCAGAGTTGTTTCTGCATTTCTGATGACAATTCTTTCACACTCTTTACTTACTCCTGTGATGATTTCCTTAACTAGTGTTTGGATGCTGACCTCATTATTTTTGGTTCAACCTTTGAGGGGCTTTTAGCTGGACTCTTGTCCTGGTTCATTTCTCCAATATTTCTTGTTGGTTTAACCATTCTACATAGTATGTTATAAGGTCTCTCTCTCTCTCTCTCAGTACTTTTCAAATTACTGATCACTCTTGCCTGCATTGACTTGTGTCTAAGTAAGATACTTAAAGAGTTCACAGTTGTGGAAATTAACAGTTGTTTTAATATTATTTCAATCCCTGAGTAGGAGCACAGTGGTTTAAAAGCCTCATTTTTTTTTTCTTCCCTGTAGGCTATGGAAGCCTCAGGGCTTTTAAACTATAAGTAGGCTTCTTAGCTTAATCAATGACTCCTGACCAAGAGATAAAGCAGAGTGGGGGAGAGATAGCACCACGGTTATGCAAAGTGACTCTCACACCCCAAGGATACAAAGCTCCGGGCTCAATTCAGCTTCTATGCCAAGCTGGGCAGCACTGCTGGGCCCTGTGAGTTTCTAAACAAGTCTCCTTTATAGTCTGTAGTTTCTGAGGTAATTATTCACCATGTTCACATCAAGAGAACAATGTGGAAAGGCTCCCACTATACAGTCCCACTGCTAGGCCACCAAGTTGCAGTTCTTCTCCTGAGTTTCCTTGTCAGTTCTCTGTTCCCAGATGTCAGTACAGGGCCTCCCTCCTGCTGCTCCAGCCTCTGAGGGCATTTGCAAATGGAGACTCAACTTGCAGTTGCATTTGGTGAGTCATAGGGGAGTTCTCTCCTCCCTTCAGCAGACTGGTAAAGCAGACTGGAGGTGTTGCCTCAACCGGTTGCCTCAACTGCAGGACTGTTACCAGCTGCTCAATCTCTCCTTGGGCTCCTCCCTGTCCACAAGCCACAAGTGTTTGCACTCACCAGTGGTTTGGTGGGTTTGGTGGATTCTTGAAGACGTTCTAGTCCTGCCTTGTTGTGGTCTCAGGTGGTCTCCTTTCGTATCTGTAGTTGACCCGGGAGACTCTTCTCCCAATTTTTTAACCTCACAGCTATTTCATTTTCACTACTAGACAATAGCTTATTAATATTTCTTATATAATTATCCACATTCATGTATTTTTTAAATATATACATTATATATGCTTATTTGCCATTATGACTAATACTGCTTTGGGGGAATCATTAATCATTTATGTCATGTCTTTTTAATAGCGGTCTAATATTCCATGTTGTTGATATGCCACAGTTAATCCAATTATTATTCTATAGCATCATTTTTAACAATTACACAGAGTATGCTCCTGGCCGTATAACTTGATTAGCCAGTGCCTTGGTGTGGGATGGATTTATAGGAATGGAACTGCCTGATCTAAGGTTTTGTATTTTTCCATGTATTATAGATGATGCTAGATTATCCTCCCCCATAGTCCCACCCTTGCAAAAATTAAAACAGTGTACATTTTGACAAGCAATATATAATAAGTATTAACATACATATCCCAATATCCCAGTACCAATAAATATTGCCTGTATGATAAATACCACATGATAATTTGTTGTTACTTACATTTGCATACCCCTAATACTGAGTTTCACTATATTTTTTTGTTTATTTGCTTTTGAATTTTCTCTAGTGTGGACAAATTTTTCATAATGTTTTCCAGTTCAAGTTTCTGTTGCTTTTACTGTCTTCTTGTCAAGCTAAAGTTTTGTCATCATATTTCAGCCTTTAACCTATAATTTTATGTTTTATTTTTCTACCAGTGATTTAACATTGATATGCAAGATTGTAAGGGGTATAGTAGTAATAAGGGTGTAATTCCATACCATTCCCACTAGCAGAGTTCTGTGTCCCATTCCCTCCATTGGAAACTTCCCTGTTCTTTATCCCTCTGGGAATATAGACCAAAAGTCTTTTGGGGGTGCAGAAGGTGGAAGATCAGGCTTCTGCAATTGCTTCTCTATTGGATGTGGGCATTGGCAAGTCCATCCATACCCCATCCCATAGGTAGGGCTCTAGAGAAGTGAGTGTCCAGGAAGCATTGATAAAGTCATCTGCCCAGGAAAGTCAAGATGGAATCATAGTAGCATCTGGTGGCTGAAATGCAGTAAAATGGAAAGCAGGACAAAATGTTTAATAAACAGGAATCGTAAAGTACTAATAGAGAAAATGAAAATAGAGAACTTAGAGTAGAAGGAAGCTAGGAAGTCTATTTTAGGAATGTTCCTAAGAGCCTGTGTCTTAATAATTGTTGCTTGAGCTTGATAGCTAACATGGGGGTGGACCAGAAATACTGTCTGTGAAGATGGTATCTTCTTTATTTTATTTGTGATTTAATATTAATTTACAAAGTTGTAAGATAAAAGGGGTTTAAGTCCATAGAGCTCCCACCAACAAGAGTTCTGTGTCCCCTCCACTGGAAACTGCAGAAGTTCTCCCAAGATCACTACTATGCACTTATTCTATAACTAGCTATCCATACTTATGTATATTTATTTCCTCCATTTTTCCTTTTCCTTTTGTTTAACTTTATCTATTTATTACTGGATATAGATTATTGGATATAGAGGGAGGAGGGAGAGATAGAGAGGGAAATGGACAGAGAGATGCCAGCAGGTCTACTTCACTGTTCTTGAAGCTTTCCCCCTGCAGGTGGACACTGGGAGCTTGAACCCAGGTGTTTGAGCACCGAGCACCGTAGTTTGTAAGCTTCACCAGTTGTGCCACCACTTCACCACATGCATCCCTTTTTTTTCTTTCTTCCTTTTTTTTTTTGTCACTTTATCACTTTTTTTTAGTGATTTAAAAAATTACAAAATAACAAGGGTAAAGTTTCACACTGCTCCCACCACCAGAGTTCTGTTACAAGAACGTATTATTGCTGTCCTCTGCTGCAGCACACTAGCTCACAGAAATGGTTAGTCGGCATATTAATTAATTGGCTTGATGAAGGCTTCTGGATAGTGGCCAACCAGCTCAGCTGACTTCTTAGTATGCAGAATGTCATTCTACAGATAGCAGAAATAAGGTGCTAATAGAATTTAGATTCCACAGCTTTACAGCCATATGCCATTGATTGGTTTTTAGAATTCTAAGGAGTCAAGTGAAGCAAATTTTTTTTCCCAGGTAGCAGTTAGAGAATTATGTCATTTTTTCTTTCGTATGTATTCTTAAATGGCATATTCTTCCTAAAACAATGCTGTGTAACATGCCAGACTGCAATTTCACTTTTTTGTGAGAGTGATGGGCTAGAAAAGAATTGAAATATAAATTTCTGTGAAGTGTGGCCTATGGGTTCAGCAGCATAGACATTACCTGGGAGCTACTGACAGGCCTATAGAGTCTCAACCCTAACCCAGACCTGCCAAGCCAGAATCTAGAATGAATATTATAGCAAGTATTATAACAAGATCCCTAGGAGGTTAAATGTTAACTTCATTAAATGTTTTTAATTTCTTTATAGGGGAATTAATGTTTTACATTCGACAGTAAATATAATAGTTTGTACATGCATAACATTTCCCAGTTTTCCATATAACAATACAACCCACACTAGGTCCTCTGTCATCCTTCTTAGATCTGTATTCTCCCCACCCACCCACCCCCACCCACCCCAGAGTCTTTTACTTTACAATAAGCCAATTCCAGTTCAGGTTCTACTTATGTTTTCTCTTCTAATCTTGTTTTTCAACTTCTGCCTGAGAGTTAAATCATCCCATATTCATCCTTCTGTCCCTGACTTATTTCACTTAACATGAATTTTTCAAGGTCCATCCAAGATCAGCTGAAAATGGTGTAGTCACCATTTTTTATAGCTGAGTAGTATTCCATTGTGTATATAGACCACAACTTGCTCAGCCACTCATCTGTTGTTGGACACCTGGGTTGCTTCCAGGTTTTGGCTATTACAAACAAAGAGACCCCTCACAGAATGGGAGAAGATCTTCACATGCCAGACATCAGACAAGAAACTAATCACCAAAATATATAAAGAGCTCAGCAAACTTAGCACCAAAAAAGCAAATGACCCCATCCAAAAATGGGCAGAGGATATGAGCAAAACAATCACTACAGAGGAGATCCAAAAGGCTAACAAACATATGAAAAACTGCTCTAGGTCACTGATTGTCAGAGAAATGCAAATTAAGACAACACTAAGATACCACCTCACTCCTGTAAGAATGGCATACATCAAAAAGGACAGCAACAACAAATGCTGGAGAGGTTGTGGGGACAGAGGAACCCTTTTACATTGCTGGTGGGAATGTAAATTGGTACAGCCTCTGTGGAGAGCAGTCTGGAAAACTCTCAGAAGGCTAGACATGGACCTTCCATATGATCCAGTAATGCCTCTCCTGGAGCTATACCCCAAGGACTCCATAACACCCAACCAAAAAGAGGTGTGTACTCCTATTTTCATAGCAGCACAATTCATAATAGCTAAAACCTGGAAGCAACCCAGGTGCCCAACAACAGATGAATGGCTGAGAAAGCTGTGGTATATATACACAATGCAATGTACAATGAACCCACCTTCTCTGACCCATCTCGGACAGAGCTAGAAGGAATTATGTTAAGTGAGCTAAGTCAGAAAGATGTGTCAACAATTTTATTGTAAATCATTAATCCCCCAAATAAAGTAGAAAAAAGAATAAATAAATAAAAATAAAATTTTTTGTGGGACCAGGTGGTGGCACATCTGGTTAAGTGCACACATTACAGTGCTCAATGACCTGGGTTCAAGCCCCTGGTCCCCACCTGCAAGGGGAAAGCTTCATGTGTGGTGAAGCAGGGAAACAGGTGTCTCTCTGTTTCTCTCCTTCTCTATCACTCCCTTTCCTCTCGATTTCTCGGTGTCTCTACCCAATAAATAAATAAAGATAACTTTTAAAAAATTTCTTTTGTATTCAAACAAATTGAACAACATGTCCAAAAATTTGTGTGGAACCACCAAAAGTCACAAACTGCCAAAGCACTTCATAGAAAAAAAAGGGAAAATGTAGAGATGTCACACTCCTCAACTTCAGCTTATACTACAAAGAAATAGTAATCAGAATAGCATTATACTGGAATAAAAATGGATCAAAGGAGCAGAATCAATAGGCCAAAAATGAGCCCACCCATATACAACCACCTAGGACATGCCAGAGAGGCCAAAATCATTCAGTGGCGGTAAAGAAGTTCTCTTCAACAGATGGTGCTGGGAAAACTGGACAACCACGTGCAAAAAAAGTGAAACTAGAGCACCACCTAACACCATACACCAAGGTCAAATCAAAATGGATTTAAGATCTAAATAGTAGACCAGAAACTCTAAAATCTACAGAAGAAAATGTTGGTGAAACTTTGCAGAACCTTCACATCAAAGATGTTTTTGGAGACTCAACCCTCTTGGAATGGGAAATGAAAATAAGAGTAAACACATGAGATTACATCAAACCAAAAACCATCTAGAAAGCAAACTACACAAGGATAGCCCCTCAACTGAGTAAAGTGGGAGAAGTCATTTGCATACCACATATCAGACAAGCAACTGATATCAAACACCTATACAGATTTGGTACAGATCTACAAAAGAAGCAACAATAATCCAGTAAAAAAGTGAGCCAAAGAACTAAACAATTTTCTAAAGAAAAGATACACATGCCCACAGACACATGAAGAAATGCTCCACTTCACTTCTCATTAGAGAAATGCAATTGAAAACTACACTGAGATACCATCTCATGCCTGAGAGAATGGCTTATATCAGGAAACCTGGAAATGACAGGTGTTGGACAGGTTGTGGAGAAAGGGCAACTCTGCTACATTGCTGGTGGGAATGCAAACTGGGGCAGCCCCTTTGGAAGACTGATGGACAGTCCTTAAACAAATAAAACTGGAAGCACCTTATGATCCAGCAATACCACCATTAGGCGTTTATCCAGTGGACTCTCACACACTAATTAGAAGGGGCATATGCACCCCTATGTTCATAGCTGCATTATTCACAATAGCCAAAGGGTAGAAGCAGCCTAAATGCCCATCAACAGATGATTGGCTAAAGAAGTTATGGGATATATATTGCATAAAATATTACTCTGTAATCAAGAAAAGATGCTTTTGTGTCCTTTAGGACAAAATGAATGGCACTGGAGGTGATTATGCTTAGCAAAATAAGTAAAGAGATAAAAAAATAACTATCAGATGATTTCACTCATATGTAGAATCTAGAGATCTGATTTACATGAACAAACAAATTCATTTGGAGTAGGGCACCAAAGTAAAAAACCCTGGGTAGGGTGAGGGTGAGGGTGAGGGTGGATGTTCAGCTTCACGGGGGGGGGAAGAGAGGATGGGACACAGTCTTTTGGTGGTGAGAATGAGAGGGGAAAAATTGATTGAATGTCTCAAACTTTTTAAAGCACAGACTGAGTCTTTTTAATACATAGGCTGAGTCTTTGATATGTTAACTCACTTTTAAAAGCTTAGGCCAGGGAGGACAGAAGCAACCAGTGGCACAGCTATATACAAATAGTGTCAAAGAACATAAATTATGGTGATGTTGTGTATGATACAGCAATTCCTAACAAAGGGATACTTCAAAGTTAACCCAATTGCCAAATAATGTGATTATAGCAATAACTATCTATTTATTGTCTTCCTAAACTCTAAGACAGCAGGAACCTCCCGCTTTCTTTACAGAGCCTATATTTCCCCCAGTCCTGGAACCTCTAGGGTGGGGCTCACTTTCCTGCATGCTTCTCTCAATTCCTACCAAATGATATTGCATCCGCCAATCCCAAACTAATCAACGCAATGAGTACCACCTCAGCATGCTTCACTTCAGACTGTGTCCAAAGACATCAAGCATGGAATGTCAACCCTTCACCCTTATTACTTGGGTGAGACCTTTCCTTTCATAGTATTCTCTAATTCCATTCCAAGAGGTTCACTTCCTAACAAAGTCCCAAAACCTAGATATAGACCAGGTCCCGTGAGATAGAGCATAAGTTTACCTATATCCATAAATTAGGGCAAAATATGTACCTGAGGTCCATGCTCCCAGAGGGATAGAGAATGGGAAAGGTATCAGGGGAGGGAATGGGATATAGAGATCGGGTGGTGGGAATGGTGTAGAGTTGTACCCCTCCTATGCTACAGTTTTGTTAATGTCTCCTTTTTAAAATAAATTTTTAAAATTGGGTTACAATTTGCAGAAAAATGAATATATATATATATATACCTGAAAGCAAAAATACACAGTCTGTAGTGAGTCAGTATAAAGTTCATAATGAAATAGTATTTACTTAGACTTAGATACCTTCCTCACCTACTTCCTATTATAGTTCTCTCACTCACTCCAAAGCTAACCTTGTCAAAGCAAGGACTGTAAAAGCTGAATAAGGGCAAGAAGCTGGCATACTTTAACAATGACTCTTTAGTCACTATCAGGCCACACCACCAGCTGGGGCCCTAATCAGGGAGTCCTAAGATTCCCAAACAGACATGATGGGCCTAGGCCTTGAATAAATCCTTCTCTCCATTGTTACCAGTCATTTCTATCAGGAACAACACAATAGGCCCCTTTGTGGGCCCCCATAAGACCTTGCCCTCAACTTGAGTCAACAATAGTAAGGAATGTTCCATCCTCCAAACAGAGGCTAGACAATATACTCTATGCTACACCTGAGGAAGGTGGGTCCTGATATTGGGGCAGTTTGGAACATTCCAACTTATGACCACAGAGTGTGAGCTCAGATCTACAGGGATGCAGAGGTCACATAGGCTCCTAAGCTGAATATGGGCCCCAGATCACATCAAAACAATGGGGTTTACAATCAACAATATTTATACAACTTTCCCATATTTAGGAGCTACTGTCTTCCCTGATCCAGCTTTCTGGTCCTTCTTCCAGCCATGACATCATCTCCCCAGACAATAATTAGGATCCACCTGTATGTCAGATTTCAGGCTCAGGGAAAAAGAAGCAAACAAACAAACACTAGTATAGCCACAAGCCCTTTGGAATATAACTAAAATATGCCTACTAGCTATATACAAATTGGAGGACCACCCAACTCTTCATCTTCACTATTGCAGCCTTTAGGTCCATGATTGGTCAACAATTTGTTTGGCTTTGTATGTTAACGTTCTTATCAACCACCAGGTTCCAGATGCTAGCGTGATGCCAAACAGACTTCCCTGGACAAACAACTCCACCAATGTGCCCTGGAGCTTTGCTTCCCCAGAGCCCTGCCTGACTAGGGAAAGTGAGAGACAGGCTGGGAGTATGGATAGACCTGTCAATGCCCATGTTCAGTGTGGAAACAATTACAGAAGCTAGACCTTCAACCTTTTGCACCCCACAATGACCTTGGGTCCATGCTCCCAGAGGGTTAAAGAATAGGAAAGCTATCAGGGGAGGAGATGAGATACAGAGTTTTGGTGGTGGGAATTGTGTGGAGTTGTATACCTCTTAGCCTATGGTTTAATCAATGTTTTTTTTTTTTTAAATATTTATTTTATTTATTTGTTCCCTTTTGTTGCCCTTGTTGTTTTATTGTTGTAGTTATTATTATTGTTGTCATCGTTGTTGGATAGGACAGAGAGAAATGGAGAGAGGAGGGGAAGACAGAGAGGAGGAGAGAAAGATAGACACCTGCAGACCTGCTTCACCGCCTGTGAAGCGACTCCCCTGCAGGTGGGGAGCCGGGGTTCGAACCGGGATCCTTATGCCGGTCCTTGTGCTTTGCGCCACCTGCGCTTAACCCGCTGCGCTACAGCCCGACTCCCAAATGTTTTTTTTTTATAAATAAAATTTTTTTTCTAAAAATCCAAACGAAACAGAAGGAAGCAAATTGTTTCTAAGACATGTAAGAATTTTGATGATTATCTTTGGAAGGTAGAAGGGTGGAACTACCCCCCCCCATCCTATGATCTTGTTAATGTCTCCTTTCTTAAATAAATTAATTAATTAAAATAAATAAATAAATAAATAAAAAAGAAGGGTGGAGACAAGGAATTTTGGTGTTGGATGTGGTGTTGAACTATACATTGTTTTTTTCTTACAATCTCATAACATACTACAAATAACAAATGAAAATTCTGAAAATAAATAAAATTTCTCTTGTAAATAGTATTTTAATGCTACTTTCTGTAATAGTTCTCACTTTTACAGAAGCTACTGGGAGAAAGATTCTATCACTTTGTGTATCACAGCTAGCTTTACCAGTAATTGGTGGTTACTGTTTACCAAATAAACGTTAGACAAACAACCACATAATGGAAATTTACCATTTGGAAATGGTAAATTTCTCAAGTTGGAACTGAGAGAAGATCAAGCCCAAGACAGCTCCCAAGTTTGGTCTAGAAAATAAACAACTAAAATTTTTAAAAAATGATAAAACTTTATACTATGTACATTTTCATCCAGAGATCAAAATCATGAATATTTATAATGTTAGGCCTAAATTGATTACTCTTGAGAAATCCAATAAATTCCAAGTTAAACAAAGAGAGAAACATGAACATTTAATTTTCACTAAAAATGTGATTATTAAGGGTGCAGCCTTTTAGATGTGATCACTATGCAAAATAAACATTTGACATTAAAGATAAAACATTCCCAATGTGCTACATAGATGTAGATTTTTGCAGAGAAATTTGTATTATAGTAATGAGTTCCAATTTATTATTTTACATTAGCATGATTTTAGGTAGCATACGCTTTTAAAATGAAAAATGGATTTTGAAAATGAAATATAGGCTTATGTGATATCAGCTCTCTTGTCTAGATTGAAATGGATGACTGTACTTTTTAAATTTACTGTGCCAATTAAAAAGTGCAAGGACATTTCTATAATATGTTAAGTGGAGGGCGCGCAGTGGCGCACCAGGTTATGAGCGCATTGTACAAAGCGCAAGGATCCCACTTTGAGCCCCGTGGTCATTTCACAAGCGGTGAAACAGGTCTGCAACCGTCTCTCTGTCTCTCTCCCTCTTTGCCTCCCCTTACCACTCTCAGTTTCTCTCTGTCAGATACAATAAAATGGGAGGGGATGGCCTCCAGGAGCAGTGGGTTCGTAGTGCAGGCACCGAGTCCCAGTGATAACCTGAAGGTAAAAAAAAAAAAAGTAAATACATGAATGCCAGTGAAGTACTGAGTTCCAGGGACCAGGAGATGGCTCATTTGGTAAAGCATGCACCTTCACATGCTTTAGACCCTGGGTTCAAGCCCCACCAGAACAGGGGAACATCGTAGAAGGTACCAGATAGCTGCATGGGGCTGAATGGTGGCTCACCTGGTTGAGCGCACAAGTTACAGTGCACAAGGACCCGAGTGGAGCCTCTAGTCTCCACCTGCAGAGAGAAAGCTTCACAAGTGGTGAAGCAGGGCTGCAGGTGTCTCTGTGTCTCTCTTTCTCTCTGTCTCCCCATTCCTTTCAATTTCTGGCTGTCTCTATCCAATAAATATAAAAAGTAATTTAGCTGCATGGATGGTAAAGTGTAGTGAGGTATTTCTCTTTCTCTCCCCCTGTTCATCTAAGTAAAAAGAAAAAGAAAAGTAAAGAACATCGGAACCAAGAAGCACTTTGGCAATACCCCACGTGCATGACACAATGCATTTCATTGTCTAGCTCTGTAAAATAAATGAAGAGTTAGGTGACAGTTTTTATTACTATTTAATTGAAGCATAGCATATATTGAGCTATAATTGGGGGGGGGGGTCATTCAGTTGAGCTAGGAATTCTTTCACTATTCTTCATGGAACTCTGACATCAGGCACCATACATACTCAGAGATGCTTCCTTGCGTGGTATTAGCCTCTCACCCATTGCATTAATTATAGTGATCTATCTATTCATTTCTTTCATCACTGAGACTCCACAATTCCAGGAGGAACCTCCCTCGCGCCCCACCACCATCCCCCACCCACCCCCCCATAGAAAAACATGCAGAGATAGACTGGGGAAAAAAAGTATCACAACACCAAAGCTTCCTTCAGTATGGTGAGAGCTAGTCTCAGCTTGGGTCATGCCCTTGACACTGCAAGCACATTAAGTAAGTTCTGTTGCTGGCCCTGTTATTACTTACTTCTTAGATGCATAGTCATTCTTGGCTGCTCTCAAAAGCTGACCTACAGGGCAGGCGGGATAGTTTACCTGGATAGTGCACCCACTTTGGTATATTTGTGAGCCCAGTTTGAACCTGGGTCCCACCACACTCAAGAAGCTTCTGTGCTGTGGTGTCTTTACCTTTCTGCCTCTATTTATGTGTGTGTGTGTGTGTGTGTGTGTGTGTGTGTGTTTGCCACTAGAATGGGAAACAGGGATTCAAGGGGCCCTTGCACATGGTAACGTGTTCATTTAACCAAGTGCACCACTGCTCTGCCTCCTTGTAGCTATCTTTTCATCTGAAAAAGTCAACTCAGAGTGTGAAACCCTGAAGATGAGACAAAGAAAGAAAGGAAGGAAGGAAAAAAGGAAGGAAGGAAACTGACAGAGCGAGAAAAGGAGAGAGGAAGAAAGAGATGAAGGAAGGGGAAGGAGAAAGACTAACCGATAGGTTAAATTTTATACTGAACTTGCAGTTTAAGATTGTCAATGATATAATGAATATAAAAATAAGACATCCACTCTTTTTTATTTTATTTTTTTATTTTCCCTTTTGTTGCCCTTGTTTTTTTATTGTTGTAGTTATTATTGCTGTTGTTGTTGATGTCATCATTGTTGGATAGGACAGAGAAAAATGGAGAGAGGAGGGGAAGACAGAGAGGGCAAGAGAAAGACACCTGCAGACCTGCTTCACTGCCTGTGAAGCGACTCCCCTGCAGGTGGGGAACTGGGGGCTCAAACCGTGATCCTTACACCAGTCCTTGCGCTTTGCACCACATGTGCTTAACTTGTGCTACCGCCCTACTCCCGATATCCACTCTTTTTAATTTTGTTAAAATCCATGTTTAGAATCTTAAAATAAAAAAAAGAGAATTAAAAAGTACATTGACTTTATTTAAATCACAGTTCCACATTTACTGGCTTGTATTAGGAATATAGACAATAATTGAAATGTTTAAATATGTTTAAATATGTTCAGAAAAATCTGTATTCTCAACAGTGAGAGACAATCTGAAGAACAGATTGCTAGAATTACTAGTATAAAATGTCATTATCAATTCAGAATCATTATATATATATATATATATATATATATATGTCTAGATTTTGCATGTGGTAAAAAAAATTGAGATTATTCAGGGCAAAGTTGAAAAACAAGGTCAGAAGGAAAAACACAAGTAGAACTTGAACTTGAATTGGCATGTTGCACCAAAGTAAAAGACTTTGGGGTGGGTGGGTGGGGAGAATACAGATCCAAGAAGGATGACAGAGGACCTAGTGGGGGTTGTATTGTTATATGGAAAACTGAGAAATGTTGTGCATGTACAAACTATTGTATTTACTGTTGAATGTAAAACACTAATTCCCCAATAAATAAATTTTTTTAAATTGAGATTATTACATGAATGTTACTAAGAATTAGGTTTGCCTTCTTAAAAGTACAGTCTTTTTTCACTCTTCCTATAACTATGAATATTAAATCTACTTTGAATAAAGCTTAAATTATTAAATCTTTAAGTAGAGCCACAAAAATTTAAGTAAAGAATTTTACCCCATAGGAACAACATTCTTAAAATCTTCAGTTTGAAAAAGACCAAAAGGATTGCCTTTACATAGGCCATATCTCCATTAGGACATAAACAGTTCTAATTGACTTTAAACTAAATAGATACACGAGCTATTGCCTGCCTTTGTTAAGAAGAACATTATTAAGGTTATTTGAGGGTTTTTTATTGGATAGAGACAGGAATAAATTGAGAGGGTATGGGGAAGTAGAGAAGGAGGAAGAATTAGAGACACCTGCAGCACTGCTTCTCAGCTCCTGAAGCTTCCTCCCTGTACGTGAGAGCCCGGGGCTTGAAGCTGGGTCCCTATGCAAGGTAATGTGTGCACCATTGTCTTGCCTCGTCTTTTCTAAACTGTAATGCCGCATAACACGTATATAAATAAAAGGAGACATTAGAAAACAGTTCTTTACTGCTGCTTTGTGAAAATGAAATGGCTTTCTTGCCATAACTTCATTAGTTATATGTGTTGGTGTTTTCCAGAGCCTTTGTTGCTATTTATTTACTCCTTACTGGTTCTTTTAGGTTTACTTTTTCGAACTGTTTTTTCCATGAGTGTTATAGGGATTAACTTAACTTCCCACCTAACAGTGCATCACATAAAATGCCAGAATCATGTAGCCATGTAGACAGACCTATTTACTCTCCCAATACTTCTTGTTCATATGTATTACATGTATATGTTATAAACCATCACGATCCAATTTTGTAATTGTCTCTAAACAATTATTTGTACTTTAAATGAATTAAGAGGGAAAACGCATTTTCGCGCGCGCGCGCGTGCGCGCACTCTCGCTCTCACTCTCTCTTCCACCAGCGTTATTGCTGGGGCTATATGCCTGAAAAGCTACTCTCCTCCCATTGGTAGCCGAAAGAAGTTATGTTGCCAGTCATTTGACGGAAAAAAGAGATTTCTTTGGGTTATAAAGGATGCAATGTAATCAGACAGGCCCTAAAATTGGGAAGAGGAAAGAATTCAGAAAAGGAAATAGAAAAGGGGGTCGGGGAAGAACAAAGAATCATTGTTTGAGGCTCTTCTGAAATAAATGCAATCTCCCTAACACCTTCTCTCTAGCTCTGTGGAAATCTTTTCTGACTTCTAATGTCCAGGAATATACAATAATTTTTCATTGTTTAACTTAGACCTATAGTAACTTGAGGGGGGGAAATAGCCATAGAAATTCAATACAATAAGTACATAGAGAGCTCTGTGGATGTCTATGGTGCTATGGTGTTTCTCCTCCCCTTTGGCCTGTGTAAGTTTAAGTCTCCAAGAATTAGGACGTGGACATCTTCAGAAAACTGTTACCAGTTTTTCATGACCAGCCTAAACTATAAAATTTTCTCTCTTGCAAGGATAATTCACTTCCCATTTCATTCCTTATAACTCTACTTGTGCTGGTAGAAGCTTTCCCCATATATCTATTGTCCAGATCAAAGAACTGGCTAGTGATTATTCATAGAATATAAGGCTCTGGTCCTCTTTGCTGTTCTCAGTTCTAATATTTTACCTAACTACTAGCTATTGAGATTTTCATTGTCCTTTATGATGAAGACTGGTGACATGATTCTCACTTAGTGTGTTTCCCTTCGACCAAGTTTTTATTTCCTTCAGGTTATCTGTCTGCTTTTGGACACTATCTAGTCCTTTCAGAGAGGTTTTCCTTTTTCTTCAGAAATAAATATTAATTGTTATAAGAATGAGGGTTTGAGTAAAGATGGTCTAAAGACTGGTATTCAGATTTATTTATCTGTTTTGTTGAAGAGATTCTTGATCCCAGATTTCCTAGTATTTGCTATTAGAAATCCTACTGATTTTTACCTATGCCTCTGTACTTCTAAGAACATGTCTGTTTGTCATTTTTGCCAGATACATTTCTCTGTACAAACTCCACAAGAGCTGCTCACTACAGGACCCCAAACTCCCATGCTCTCTCTACTGCAGAGGTCTGAGATAGGTCACGAGTTGAACAGTAACCAGCCCACAAGGTTGAGGATAGGTGCTACATCCATGAACTCTGGCAACCAGTATTCTTCCTTGAGTCTAAGGGTTGTACAAAGGTGACCAGAGAATGAACTCAGTATTTCTTATTGCATCAAAGAAGTGTACCTGACATAATGACATCTAGACAATGGCATGTTTTAAGTGTCTAAGTTTTTTTTATTTCAAACTTTTTTTTTATTTAAGAAAGGATAAATTAACAAAACCATAGGGTAGAAGGGGTACAACTCCACACAATTCCCACCGCCCAATCTCCATATCCCACCCCCTCCCCTGATAGCTTTCCCATTCTCTATCCCTCTGGGAGCATGGGGTCATTGTGGGTTGCAGAAGGTGGAAGTGTCTAAATTTTAAACACTGTTACCTTCACACCAATGTTTCCCCTGTTGAGAAATGTTTCCCGACCTTTACCTCCATGATGTATCTTGATATTTATCTTCTGTTGTAGGTTCACTTGAAAAACACTTTTGATCTTCAGAATTCTCCTTTACTGTTATACAAACTGGGCTAGAGTTCTGCTGATTGGCAGCGCTCAGTGTTGTCGCACTATGAGACACAGCCAGTGTCATCCCTGCAAATCCTCTCACTCGGCAAGATGTGACTGAGTAATCTTTCAGTCCTGGGATGCTTTGGATCCCAGCATTTCAGCAGTGGCCCCAACTCCACCCTAATGTTCTCCTTTTGATAGTTATTTGGGTTGTTTCCAAATTGAGATTACTCAAAATACACTACTATGATGAACATTTCAGTGCATGACTTTTCACTCTGATGTGTACAAATGCTTGTTGCACATGTATCTAAGAGAATTATTGGAACATAAAGTTTGCATATGTTCACATTTAATTGATAATGACAGTTTGTAAAAATTTGATATCAGTAGCTTGCAGTGAATAGTAGTTTATCTGTTTCACGTCATTGATAATGCCTAGTTACTTTTTTGATTAAACTAATAAAAAATTTTCCAATTAGGCTTTTCTGTGCCCAGCTGTGCACTCCAGGTATTTTTGTTCCCATAATAAAGATAAGAGCACTTAAAAAATAATTTGGGGGGCCAAGTGATGGTGCACCTAGTTAAGCACACAGACTACAGTGCGTAAGAACTCAGGTTCAAGCCTCTGGTCCCACCTGCAGGGGAAACTTCACAAGTGTTGAAGCAGGGCTGCAGCTGTCTCTCTGTCTCTGTCCCACTCTACCTCCCCTCCCCCTCTCAATTTCTCTCTGTTTCTGTCCAATAATAAATAAAGTTAAATAATAATAATTTTGATAACTCAAGAATCAGTATTTTGAAAGTGTTCATAATTGCTAATGATAATATTTTGAATAAGTTTCAGATGAAAAAACACTCATTTTGTATGATAGCATTATGACCGTCTGTTCATTAGAATTAGAGTCTGAATATTTATGTGCCTGTGCAGAGCTTTAAAAATGCTAGTCTTAGAGAACCTAGTGGGGGTTGTATTGTTTGTTATATGGAAAACTGGGAAATGTTATGCATGTACATACTATTGTATTTACTGTTAAATGTAAAACATTAATTCCCCAATAAAGAAATTTTTAAAAAAACACCTCTATGGGAGGCTGGGTGATAGCACACCGGGGATAAGCACACATAGTGTGAAGCGCAAGGACCGGCACAAGGATCCCAGTTCCAACCCCCGGTTCCCCACTTGCAGGGGGGTTGCTTCGCCAGCAATGAAGCAGGTCTGCAGGTGTCTATCTTGATCCCCCTCTCTGTCTTCCCCTCCTCTCTAAATTTCTCTCTGTCCTATTAATAATAACAACAGCAACAACAACAATAAAAAACAACAATGGGGAAAAAAAGCCTCCAGGAGCAGTAGATTTGTATTGCAGGCACCAAACCTCAGCAATAACCCTCAGGGCAAGAAAAAAAATAAAAATAAAAATAAAAATGCTAGTCTTGACTTTAGATTCAGAACCTTGCTAAAAAAGAGCTTTTCCAAGACAATGTTGTTTATAATGTATCCATAAGTAAATCACTAATATTTTGAACAAAAAATCAAACTGCTTCCAAATGTCTTTGGAGCATAGTAAAAACAAATCTTTGTCTATAATATAGGACATCATGAAATTTTACTAATATTATGACCTTTGCATTGTAATGAAATTCAGAAATTGACCTAGAGTCGACATTTAAAAAAAACAAGGTATTTGCTACTTTCATTATAATTTCTATTCTTTTGTTTCTTGTACTCAGAATTTCTTTCCCTATAGTTAAAAAAAAAATGTAGTGTTTTTCTCATAAAATCTAAATGAGATACTCTTAGAGTAACTCTTAGACCAGTGATTTCTAAAAGGTGGAAAAATGTTTGGAGTTAGAATTTAATTGAGAGAGAGATAGAGAGAGAGAGAGAGTGTGTGTGTGTGTGTTAGAGAGAGAGAGAGAGAGAGAGAGAGAGAGGTTCAAGAGGCAGAGTTACTGAGATGAAAGGAAGGAAATGTAATACAATTTTCCTATATTTCTTTACTCCTATCCTGTGCAATAATTTTTGAAGAGCATTAGAAAAACTTGAAGGCTTAATTTAGTTTATCAGCAAAAATGCAGATACAATATGATTGTTGCAGCAAATTGAACTGACTTATGAGAAGTGATTTAATATAGGATGCAACAAAACAGAATGTGAGCTCAGATCTATAGGGATGCAGAGGTCACATAGGCTCCTAAGCTGAATATGAGCCCCAGATCAAGTCAGTGGGGTATAGAGTCAACAATATTTATGCACCTTTTCCATATTTGAGAGCTCCTTGCTCCCCTGATCCAGCTTTCTAGCCCTTTTTCACCTATGACATCATCTCCCCAGACAGTAACTTGGGTCCACCTGCATATCAGAGGTCAGGCTCAGAAAAAAACAAAACTGGTATAGTCATGGGCCCTTTGGAATATAACTAAAATAGGCCTACTAGCTACCTACAAAACAGAAACCCCCAAATCTTCATCTGCACTATTCCAGCCTTTAGGTTCATGATTAGTCAACAATTTGTTTGGATTTATATGTTAACTCTTCTTTCAGCCACCAGGTTCCAGATGCTCCCATGATGCCAAACAGACTTCCTAGGGCAGACGACCCCACCAATATGTTCTGGAGCTCCGCTTCCCCCGAGCCCTGCCCCACTAGGGAAAGAGAGAGATAGGCTGGGAGTATGGATCAACCTGTCAATGTCCATGTTCAATGGGGAAGCAATTACAGACACCAAACCTTCAACCTTCTGCAACCCACAATGGCCTTGGGTCCATGCTCCCAGAGGGATAAAGAATAGGAAAGCTATCAGGGGAGGGGATGGGACATGGAGTTCTGGTGGTGAGAATTGTGTGGAGTTGTACCCCTCTGACCCTGTGGTTTTTTGTCAGTGTTTCCTTTTTATAAATAAATTTTTTTTTAAAAAAATGCAACAAAAAAAAGTTTTAATACTAGTTTGTGATAAGGCGAAGTGTTTTTTCTAAATACTAAACCCTGAAATATTTTGTACTATAGTAGGAAGTTCTCTTGTTCAGATACATCTAAATTTTTGGCAGCACTTTACTGTGCGTGTGTGTGTTCTCCAGTGATACTGGTTTAATACTTCAACATTGCTCTCCCTTGTGAGAATGTGGAAATACTAAGAGCAAGATCTTGGAGTACAATTTGATAGCTCTCTAGATAACAACTTTTTCTTTTTTTAAAAAAAAATTTATTTATTTATTGGGGAATTAATGTTTTACATTCAACAGTAAATACAATAGTTTGTACATGCATAATATTCCCCACTTTCCCATTTAACAATACAACCCCCACTATGTCATTTATCATCCTTCATGGACCTGTATTCTCCCCACCCACCCATCCCAGAGTCTTTTACTTTGGTGCAATACACCAATTCCATTTCAGGTTCTACTTGTGTTTTCTTTTCTGATCTTGTTTTTCAACTTCTGCCTGAGAGTGACATCATCCCATATTCATCCTTCTTTTTTTAATGATTTAATAATAATTAACAAAACTGTAGGATAAAAGGGGTACAATTCCATACAATTCCTACCACCAGAGTTCCATATCCCATATCCCCTCCCCTCCATTGGAAAGGTCCCTATTCTTTATCCCTCTGCTAGTATGGACCAAAGATCTTTATGGGGTGACGAAGGCGAAAGGTCTGGATTCTGTAATTGCTTCTCCACTGGACATGGGTGTTGGCAGGTTGGTCCACACCTCCAGCCTGTTTCTGTCTTTTCCTAGTGAGGTAGGGCTCTGGGGAGGAAGAATTCCAGAACATATTGGCAAGGTCCTCTGCCCAGGGAAGTTAGGTTGGCTTCATGGTAGCATCCACAACTTGATGGCTGAAAAGCATTAAAATATAAAACAGAACAAATGAGAACAACTTTTCTAACCTCTTACTGAGCATTAAAATGTCCTACCTTGTCATTCTTCCCCTCACATTCTCTTTTTTCACGCACCCACACAGAATTTTTTATTATAGTTAAAATTAAAAAAAACAGATTCATATTATATTTGTATTAACCATTGGTCAAAATCTTTATAGCAAAAATTGAAAACTTGTATTCAAAGGACAGGGCAGTGAGGCACCAGGTTGAGTGCACATGTTACAATGCACAGACCCGGGTTCAAACTCCTAGTTCCTACCTGCAGCAGTGAAGCAATGTCTCTCTCTCTCTCTCTCTCTCTCTCTCTCCCTCTCTATCATCTCCTTCCCTTTCTATTTCTATCCCTATCTAATAAAAAGAATAGGATACATTAAGTTTTTAAGGAAAACCTATAATCAAAAATCTCAAAAAACTACTCTAGGAAAATTAACCATACATTACATGTAGCCTATAACAAGCCAAAAGATATGTGTCCTCAAAAGTAGGCATCTCTCAGACTGGGAGTATGGACCGACCAGTCAACGCCCATGTTCAGCGAGGAAGCAATTACAGAAGCCAGACCTTCTACCTTCTGCAACCCTCAATGACCCTGGGTCCATGCTCCCAGAGGGATAGAGAATGGGAAAGCTATCGGGGGAGGGGGTGGGATATGGAGATTGGGCGGTGGGAATTGTGTGGAGTTGTACCCCTCCTACCCTATGGTTTTGTTAATTAATCCTTTCTTTAATAAAAAAAAAATTAAAAAAAAAAAGTAGGCATCTCTCACTATAAAAAAACACTAGCAATCTGTTCATTCTTCTATGCACTTAGAGTTTACTTATTTGAATAATGCTTGCTTGTCTTTTATTGTTACTCTAAATATTTTAATTCATTCACCAATTAAAATGCAGTATTGTTGAGATTGTAGATGATTTAACTTATATGAAACTATAAGAATCTTGGTTTATAATTTTATGAGAAAGCTTTTTCATATACAGATTTGGTGTTATATCTTCTTTATTTTTTCTTGTCTAAATCATTAGTAGAAGGATTATTTTTTATTTATAAAAAGGAAACATTGATAAAACCATAGGAAAAGAGGGGTACAACTTCGCACCATTCCCACCACCAGAACTCCACATCCCATCCCCTCCCCTGATAGCTTTCCTATTCTTTAACCCTCTGGGAGTATGGACCCAGGATCGTTATGGGATGCAGAAGGTGGAAGGTCTGACTTCTGTAATTGCTTCCTCGATGAATATGGGCGTTGACAGGTTGATCCATACTCCCAGCCTGTCTCTCTCTTTCTCTAGTGGGCAAAGGCTCTGGAGACTATTTATAAATTTGGGTTTTGCTACTTGTAAGGAATCAACTGCAGGTAGAGGAAATACAAATGTTTTGCTGTGGTTTTGATCTGGTTTGTCTTAAGCTTCATTAATTATGTTTTTTTAAATATTTTCTTCTCTGGTATTTCTTCTGGTGCTGCTAGCACTTTGCTCTCTCTTCTCATCCTACAAAGTCATTCTCCCACATCATTTTATCAAATAAGATATGTACAATTTTGACACTTTCTTTAAAAGATGATTTTGTTGCCATGGTGGCTTTTAACTTGAAGCTTTCTGCCATTAGTTGAATCACACTGTTTCTTCCACATTTATTTTACTTTCATTTATGGTGAAGTAACTGAATTTTTCTCACATGAACACTTAATACATGTTAATAATCGGATTAATTTTATAATCTTTTCTCTTGTTGAGATTTGAGTGTTCATGTCTTAGAAGACTAACTTACTGAAAGGTTTACTTAGAAAATGAGACCTACCTATTTAGCTAGGATATAACTAGATGAAACAGTGAAACATAAAACTTGCTAGCAGATTTTCTTTTGATATCTTATCCTTAATTATATCTCCACTGTATCTTTGTTTTCTTTGCAAAATATTATCTATCTGAATTATGAAATAATGTTTCCCAAGGATTCAGGAAATATTGTGACTTATGTTTTAGTTGATGGGTGACTAAAAAGAAATTCTAATAGATGACCTTACCAGAGATATAGAGGAAATATCTCTGCCTGGTCTGAAGATTATCTACAAAGAGCTAACAGAGCTTTGTTCTCTCTCTCTCTCTCTCTCTCTCATCTCTATCTCTATCTCTATCTCTATCTCTTTCTCTATCTCAGAGTTCAGTGAAATGCATTTGTCATTCCCTTAGACTTAGCTTTGCTGCACTAAGCATCAGTGAACATTTATTTGCAAAAAAAACATTCTGCCTATCATCTGAATGATAGAACCTCTCTTCTAGGGTCTTATATTTTCAAATTATTAGAAGGCCAGGAAAGTAATAGATGCAAAGCATATCAGGTAGATTGTACTCTAAAAATAAAAGATGAATGCTCTCCTAGATAAATAAAATCTGGGTGAGTTCCATCTTTAGACTCATTTTACAAAAAAAAAATGCTAAAGTATCCTACAATTTGAAATTAAAGAATTTTAGATATCAGTATAAAAATGTATAAAAATATAAGGCTTTCTGAGAAAAGTAAATATATAAGCAAACAGAATCCATCCCCTAATGGTGATGTATAGATTATTTTAATTCTGGTATAGAATTTTTTTAAGTAAGAACATAAAAGTAATACAATCATACTATTAGATTAAAATATAAAATGTATAATCTGTGACATGGGTAACATAAAAGAGGGAGGATGTAAAAGAATAGTTTTTGTGATGTATGCCAACTGAAGTGAAGTTATCAGTTCTGAGTAGATTGCTATAACTGTTAGATGTTTTATGTAGTAGCCATGGAAACCACAGAAAAATACCTATGGAAGATAAGGAAAGGGATCCAGCATGTTACTATAAAAAAAATTGACAGAGCACAGAGGAGATAGCAAGACAGCAAAAGAAAGACTAATTATAAGACAAACAGAAAGTGATTAACAAAATAACAACACTAAAATCTTGTCTGCCATTAATCACTTTACATGTAAGTATAGTTAACATCCACAATCTTAAGACATTAGTTAAATAGATTTTAAACAATAAGTTTCAACTATATGCTAGCTATAAGACTCACTTTAAATTTAATAACACAAAGGATGGAACCAGAGTAATAGCACATATACAACAGATTTTCATTTTTTTTAATATTTTATTTTATTTTATTTTATTTATTTTTTTAATGATTAAGAGACACAGAAGAAAGAACAAAGCACTGCTCCACTCTCGCTTATGATGGTGCTGGGGATTGAACCTAGAACATTAGAGCCTCAGGCATGAAAGTATTTTGCACAGTTATCATGCTGTCTTCCCAGCCCTATGACTTTCATATTAGAGGCTTTGAGGTCCCAGGTTCAACTCCTGACACCACTATAAAACAGACCTGAGCAGTGGTCTGGTAAAAAATTCAAAAAAGGGAGGGGAGGCTGAAAAATGAGAAGATACAAAAACATCTAATGTAAGTGAGAGCAGAGATAATCTTAGGTAATCAGACAAAATAGGCGCTAAAACCCATCACTTCAGATAAGAAGGACACTACATAATAGTAAAAGGGTCATTTATCCAAGATAATGTAATGATTACATAGGTAGGTAACTACAGCACTCAAATATATGAAAAGGGGTACAATTGAAAGGAGAAATAGGAAAACATTAGTAGGAGAGAAGATAAGATCTGTTCTCTTCAACAATGAATGTATTATTCAGTTAGAAAGTAAATACAGAAATAGTAGCCTAGGACAAAGGAACCCAACAGACATTTCCAAAATATCCCAGCAGCAGCAGAAAACCCATTCTTTGGCTACTATCCAAAAGATAGATAAAAATGTTGAAAAGGATGTGGAGAGAAAGGTACATTTAGATTCGAACCCCCAGTCCCCACCTGCAAGGGGAAAGCTTCACGAGCAGTGAAGCAGGTCTGCAGGTATCTTCTCTCTCTCTCTCTCTCTCTACCCCCCCTCCCCTCTCAATTTCTCTCTGTCTCTATCCAATAATAAATAAATAGAAGTTCAAAAAAAATAAAAAGATACATTTATACACTGTGGATGACATTGCAAATTTATTGGTATAGCCACTATAGAAAGCAGTATGAAGATAACACAAATAATTTAAAGTATAAATACTATATGATTCAATTATATAATATACCTGCTTTGGTATCTATACCCCCAGTCACATATGTGTGTGTGTGGGGGGGGGTTGTGGGAACAGTAATGATGCAGTTTTGCATAGAAAAGCAAGAAAAATACATCACGGCTTTCAACAACCCAATGTATTTGAAAATACGTATGCACTCCCATGGTTATTGAAGCCTGATTTACAATAGGCAAGAACTAGAAACAACCTAAGTTCCTGTCAGCTAGTGTTATATATAATTTATCAATAAAAGAAAAGCAACAATGTGTATGAACCTAGAAGCTATTATAGATAAGTGAGATAAATCAGAGAAAGACACATACCATATGATTTCACACATATGTAGTCTATAGAGAAAAGAAGCATATGAACTAAATAAATCAGTTATAGACTTCTGTTTGTAAATAGAGTGAATGGTTACCATAAGGGAAAGAGGAAATCTGGAGTTCTGGGAAGGTGTAACTCAGGACAGGGGAGTCGCTTATGCTGAGATTCAGTGACGCAGACCTGAGACCCATATAATGGTATAATGCAACACCTCAAAAATACAAAGCAATGTAAAAGATAACATGAGAATTCACTTAAAAGAAAGAGCAAAGAATTTCATTATTTCTTAAAAAAATATGTACACATGTGTTGTTAAAACTCGGTGGCTCCAGCTGGCCGGGCTAGCTTCACGGGCGGGTAACAGAGACGACCAGAGACATACGGCTGGGCAGGGAAGCTGTATTTCTTTATTCAGGAACAACGATTCATAAACTAAGACAAACTAATCACCAAACAGAACTCTGCTGCCTCTTTCCCCCACGATGGCGCCTCTCGGGGTTCCTTGGGGCGGGGCCAACCAGGCCCGCGAAACTAGCAGGACTGATCCAATTTTCTTGGCAGGGGGAGAGCTAGAACAACCCAATGTAAAGCATACAACAATTCCCCCTTTTCTTTTTAACTAAATGACTACAGTATCAAGGGTGTGGGGTGAACAGAAACCTATATCGTACAGGCATTTTTAAAAAAAGAAACTGGCACAAACATGGAGAAACATGTAAGCAAGTAACAAATACCAGTGTGCTGCCAAGGGAAGGCCTGAGGGGGCCATGTTTAACAAATGGTGCCCATGTGGACCTGACCTGCGCATCTCTCAGATAAGTGAAGACAATTTGGCTACCTATGTACTATGGCCTTCTCTTCTGCTTGTGAAGAGATCTCCAAAGGCCTCTGCTCTTTCTTCACGAGACTGTTTTGCTGTTTCTGGAACATTTATCTCTTGACCACTCTGTGGTTTCCACTCGCTTGGGCACACTCAAAACAGCCAGAAGAGTTGGGAAGAGCCAGCGGGCAAGAGGCGAGGCACGGAGCTGCCTTTTCCACCTGGTGGAACAGCCAGAGAGCCGGCTGCGCCCAGACAACCCCACGCACCGCGCCCGCAGCCCCACAGCCCCGCAGCCCGCAGGAGGCCGACGCCACCACACATGAGCCCAATGTCAACATGCAGGAGCCCGATGCCACCACACAGGAGCCTGATGCCAACACACTGGAGCCCGATGCCACCATGCAGGAGCCCAATGCCAGCACACAGGCCAGTCCACAGAAGCCGGCTCTCCTCCGCGTGGCGCAGGGCACTGGACGTGTGATCCCTCCATGCTGCTCAGCCACTGCGAACAGGGCAGCAGATATGACAGGGCCATGGAACAGGGCAGCAGACATAGAAGGGCCATGGGGCAGGGCCGCGGTGGCCTATCATGGCCGCCACCCCTGGCACCTCGGCCCACACCTTCTACAAGGCTGGCCCGCCTGCCCTCGTGCTATGAATTCTGGAACGATCCCGGACCTCCCGGACCCCCGGGCTCCCTGCCGAAACTGGGCACACGAGATCTCCAGCTGCCAGTCCGGTCTGAAGGCAGACAAGCTGGAGTACACAGAAATTTGTACAGAGATCGCAACCTGCAATTCCTAGAAGTGAAGCTGCCCAAGAGGCCACCACTGGACAACGCACCCCCCCAACAACTAAGACAGTACATATCTAAATTTGTGTTTGAAATGACATGTCTTCGTAACAAAGGTTTCTCTCCTTGTGCATTAATGACCATGTTTATGTGTATGTTTAAAGTTTGGTAAACAGAAAGCTGGATCAGGGAAGAGATTAGCTCCCAAATATGGGAAAGGGATATAAATAAATATTGTTGACTGTAAACCCCATCGATTTGATAAGAAAAAAATAAAGTTTATTATAATAAGCAATAAAAGTATCATTCAGTTATTGTAGGGTGGTAAGTACTTCATATTGAGTACTGCCTTATATGTTGGCATTCTAAAAAATATAAATTCATCATTATTTATTATTCCAGTTGTACCAATAAAGAACCTGAGCTTTATAGAATCTAAGAAACTTACTCCTGGCTCAAACTAGTAAGATTAAACTCTGAAGGAAACTTCAAATCGGGTTCTAAAGTTCAATCTCCCAACTGCCACAGTACTGTACCATATACAGAGGCTAGGTTTAAATGTTTAAAAATGGGCTTCATTCTGGCATCAGTCAGGTGAGAATAAACTTATTGGTGGGGAAGAGGAAATGGGTAGCCAAGTTGTCTCCTTTCCCTTATACTTCTAAATTCTCTTCTCTTTTCAAAATTTGAGTACAATGAATGTTATAGTGTTCCCGATTTCTATGTGCTTTACCAATGAAATACATACCAACTCCTTGAACTTAGGGCTTATGAAAATTATGTTGTTAGTTGTAATAGAGGTGACTCAACACAGAGCCCTGAGTTCTACTTTGGTTGTCAGAATGGTTGCTCGGGCCTGCCTCTCTCTCTGCTCTCTTTCCCTTTCTCTCTCTCTCTTTTCTAAATAAATCTTTGAAAAAGAGAGACAGTTCTATATTATAGGTGTCATATTGCAGTTGACAAAAAGTAATATTTACTTTGTGATGCTATTTTTTAATTTTTATTAGTGATTTGATGATTAACAAGATTAAGATTGTAAAATAAGAGAAGTACAATCCCATATAATTCCTACCACTGGAGTTCTGTGCCCCATCCCTCCACTGGAAGGTTCCCTATTCTTTATCCCTCTGGGACCAAAATATTTATGGGATGCAGAAAGTGGAAGGTCTGGCTGCTGTAATTGCTTCTCTGCTGAGCATGGTCATTGGCAAGTCACTCCATAACCCCATCCTGTTTCTGTCTTTCCCTTATGGGGTAGGGCTCTAGAGAGGTAAGACATTAGGACACATTGGTGAGGTCATCTGCCCAGGAAACTCAGGATGGCGTCATTGTAGTAGCTACAACTTGGGAGCTGAAAGGCTGTAAGATAGAAAAGCAGGACAAATTGTTTAATAAACAAGAACCCAAAGGTAGGAATAGAGCAGATGATATTAGAGAGTCTTCATGTGGGAAGAAACTAGGAAGTCTATTTTAGGAATGTTCCAAGGGGCCTTTAATAATTCTTTCATGAGCCCAGTATATAACATGAAGGTGGACTGAAAATATTGCCTGGGAAGATGGAGTTTATAATAAGGCTAGAAAGCTGGATTAGGGCAGAAAGTAGCTCCCAGACGTGAGAAAGGTATACAAATACCATGAACTGTTTACCCCATCAATATGACCGAGCGCCCATATATATTCCTGGCTAGCACAGGAGCCTGTGTGACCTCTGAGTCCCTGTCAGTCTGAGCTCACACAGTCCATGACAGAAATTCTGTTACGAATTTTATGCATTAGTAGAAATATGTAATTGGCATCCAGTAACCTGATCATATAGATAGATATTTTTAATGGGGGAAATGAATTTTGGATTTGTGATTTTTTTGAGCATCTATGCCTTTTGAAAATACACATGTATTAATCCGTCCTTGGCTACATTTATCATAGATTTCAACAAAGTAGTGATTTTTTTTTAATAAACTATGCTGGAAATGATATATGGTGACATTTTCTATAGTCCAGTTGGAAATGTGGTGCATAACATTATTATTAAACTGAGCTGAAATCTTATTTATAGCCACTTTGGGAATTATAATGTATTTAATCATACTTTCACATCTCATTTTTCCTTATAAAATATAATGTGTAGTGCTGCTGTTTGTTATGATATGAAATGTGGTAGACATTTTGCTGTTTCATTAGCTATTAACCCCTAACTCTCCACTTTACAGATACACTACAAGTGAAATTACTTTTTTTATATATTTATTTTCCCTTTTATTGCCCATGTTTTTTTCATAGTTTTTGTCATTGTTATTATTGTTGTTGTTATTGATGTCGTTGTTGTTGGCTAGGACAGAGAGAAATGGAGAGAGGAGGGGAAGACAGAGAGGGGGAGAGAAAGATAGACACCTGCAGACCTGCTTTACCGCCTGTGAAGCGACTCCCCTGCAGGTGGGGAGCTGGGGGCTCGAACCTGGATCTTTATGCCGGTCCTTGCGCTTTGCGCCACGTGTGCTTAACCCGCTGCACTACCACCGACTCCCTAAATTACTTTTTTTAACATATTAGATTGGTAGTTCATTAACCAATCATCAATGTCAATACACAAGTCACATGAGCATATACACATATACAAGCACACATCCCTTGACTGGGACCAGGTTTTCAATAACCTTAAAATTTCAATTAAGGAAAACAAGTTCTCAAGTTTTTATTCTATAACATGATATGATACCAATATCTAAAAAAAAAAAAAAAGCTATTCGTTTTTTGTTATTTATCCAATACATTAATTTGCATGTAAAATTTAGGTCAATTACTATTTTTGGAACACCAATGAACTTATTTCTCACACTGCTAATATTTACACTTTAACAATAGTATTTTTACTTTGTTACATAGCCATACCTTTGAAATATATAGATTAATTTAACTTTTCTTTTTTTCATTTTGCCTCCAGGGTTATTGCTAGGGCTCAGTGCCTACACTACAAATCCACCGCTCCTGGTGGCCATTTTTTCCATTTTTATTGGATAAGACAGAGACAAATTGAGAGGAAAGGAGAGATATAGAGGGAGAGACAGAGAGACACCTGCAGACCTGCTTCACCCCTTGTGAAGTGACCCCGTACACACACACACAGGTGGGGAGCCGGAGTTCAAACCCTGCGTTTGGTCCTATATGCACCTAACTGGGTACAGCACTACCCAGCCCCGTAATTTAACTTTTTTTATCTTTTATTTATTGCATAGCGACAGCCAGAAATCAAGAGGGAAGAGGGTGATAGAGAGGGAGAGAGACAGAGAGACACCTGTAGCCCTGCTTCACCACTCATGAAGCTTTCCCACTGCAGGTAGGGACCGGGGGCTCGAACCTGGGTCCTTGCACATTGTAGTACGTGCGCTCAACCAGGTGCACCACCACCCGGCCCCAATTTAACTTTTTTAAGTACTTTTCATGTAATTTTAAGATGAAAATGTCACTGTGATTGGTTATCTTTTTCATCTTAACACTAAATAAAAAATACTTTTTTCATGCATTTTTTTACTAGTGATTTAATAATGATTAACAAGATTGTAGGATAAGAGGGGTACAATTCCATAGAATTCCCACCACCAGAGTTCTGTATCCCATCCCCTCCATTGGAACGTTCCCCATTCTTTATCCCTCTGGGAGTCTGGACCAAAATCTTTTATGGGGTGCAGAAGATGGATGGTCTGGCTTCTGTAATTGCTTCTCTGCTGAACATGGTCATTGGCAGATGGATCCATACTCCCATCCTGTTTCTATCTTCCCCTAGGGCTCTGGGCACGGGAGTTCCAGGACATATTGGTGAGGTCTTCTGCCCAGGGAGGTCAGGATGTCATCATGGTAGCATCTGCAACTTGGTGGGTGAAAAGCAGTAAGATACAAAGCAGGACAAACTGTTTAATAAACAGGAACCTAAAGGTAAGAATATAGCAGATGAGACTGAAGTTGTATATCTTACAACTATTTGTTTCAATGTTATGGCTGGAGAAAGCTAAAATGTTTGAGGTTTTAAAGTCTGAAAAACTTCACGATGTATTTTTTTTTAATGATTCTTATTTCAATTCAAGAATCAGTCATAGGAAACAGAAGATTGCTCTCTCAATAAGGCTAAGACCACATGGAATCACCATGGCACCCAGATGAGGGGGAGCTTGGCAGATGATATCTTTTCTCCCCTCTCCTTCTCCCTCTCCCTGTATTTCTGTCTCTCTATATGTCTATGTCTGAAATAAAATTAATAGAAAGAGAAATATAAAGAGAGGGGGCTTTCACTGGCACATCCAGTTGAGTTGAATGCATAAATTACCATGAGCACGTGCCTGGGTTAGAGCCCTGTCCCCTGCACCTGCAGGGAGAACATTTTAGAACTCTGAAGCAGGTCTCCAGGTGTCTATCTTTCTCTCTATTTCCCCTGTTTGTCTCAATCTCTCTCTTTCTTATCAAATAAAAATAGAAAGAAAGAAAAAAGACCAGGGGAGGAGAGGGGAGGGGAGGGAAGGGCAGGGCAGGGCAGAGAAAAAAAATGCCCCCCTAAGATTGGTGGCTTCACAGTGCCAGCACGGAGCCCTAGAGGTAACATTGGTGGCAATGAAAAAAATAGAGAGAAATTTTAAGAGACCTGCACTCTTACATACAAAACCTCTTTACTCAAAATAAATATGTATCCTGTAACTTTTTTTTTTTTTTAACCAGAGTGCTGTTCAGCTCTGGCTTATGGTGGTATGGGGGGTTGAACCTGGGACTTTGGTGCCTCAGGCATGAGCGTCTGTTTGCATAACCATTATGCTATCTACTCTCGCCCCCTGTAACTTATTTTAATATATTTATTATTGTCTAAAGCTACTTACACTTTTATTAGTTGTGAAAGTGACTGACATACGTAGATACATAGATTATACTCATGAGCCAGACCTTCTACCTTCTGCATCCCACAATGACCTTGGTCCATACTCCCAGAGGGATAAAGAATAGGAAAGCTATCAAGGGAGAGGATGGGATACGGAGTTCTGGTGGTGGGAATTGTGTGGAGTTGTACCCCTCTTATCCTATGGTTTTGTCAGTGTTTCCTTTTTATAAATAAAAAAAAGATTATATTCATGATAAACATTGGTGATTATATACAGAAATTCTGCTTCCAGAAAGTCAGAAAAGTAAAGTTCTTAACAGAGTCATACTCCTGCATCAAACAACCATAAACCCTAGACAAAAAAAAACAAAAAACAATAATTTGAAAGTTCTCGATTTTAAACAAGGCATGAAGACCCTAACAAGAGAGCTAAAATTTAAAAGAAGATTCTACCATAATTTGAATTTTCTACTATTGTAGGTTTGACCTAAAAGTAGACTATAATCATACAATGACCATGAAAAATGACCCATTGTCAAACAATAATCAATAGATTCTAAGATTAACCAAATGCTATAATTATCAGTAAAGAATGTTTTAAGAACCTATTTTAACCATAAGTCAAAGGGAAATGTAATAGTATTGAAAAAAGTAGGAATATCTGAGAAATATAGAAAATATTTTTAAAACTAACTTGGACATTTTAGAATTGGAAGATATATTAATGAATAATAATGGTTAGTAGGTTAAAAACTCATGGAATATCTATAATATTGATAGAATGACTAAGATGACAATGATTTTGGTAAATCAGTTGATTACCTAATCTAATGGTGGAGGTTGGGGACTTAGAAGTTGGGGGGGGGGAGAAAAGTAGACTTTAAGAAGGGGGGATAGTCAAAATGAATAATTTGTGTGTAAAATCCCAGATGAAAGGAGATAAGTAGCAAAATATATATATGGTCAAATTATGACTGATATTCTTAAGTTGGGTAACAAGAAAATAAATGTATAAATCCTCACAGATCACCAAACCCTTAGCAGTATGAAACATGTCTAGAAACTTTATACTCAGACTCCTGGAAAAGAAAAAAGAGAGAAAGAAATAGAAGGGGGGGAAACTTAAAAGCAACCAGAATAAATGACAGATTGCACAAATGAAAATGAGTGGCCCTGCAAAAGATCTTACTTGGAGGGTTCACACTTGCTCCGCAATGCAGTCTCTATTGCACTAAAGGAAACTGGTGTTGTAGACACTCTCTCTCCCTCCCTTGCCCTCTTACTGCTCTCCCTGAAAAAGAGAAGAGATGAACAAACGAAAAGAAAAAATAGTTATTGAAAACCATAGGTTTCTTGCTGTTAATGACAAAGGCTAAAAAACAGTGTGGGAAGAAGAGTTGTATTTTGTTTTTTTGTTTTTTTTTTTTTAAGGGCTGGAAAAGAAAAGTTCAGTCACAATTCCATTTCTGGTGAAAATTTCCTTTGAGAACATAAGAAAAAATGATCAATAAGAGAATGTTTCCAGCAAACCTTCACTACAATAAATGTAAAAAAAAAAAAAAAATTCAGTAGCCAGGCAGTGGCTCACCTGGTTAAGTGCACACACTACAACGCACAAGGACCCAGGTTCAAGCCCCTGGTGACCACCTGCAGGGAGAAAGCTTCACGAGTGGTAAAGCAGGGCTGCAGGTGTTTCTTTGTCTCTCTCCATCTCTATCTTCCCCCTTCCCTCAATTTCTCTCTTTTTCTACCCAATAATAAATAAATGAAAAAAAATGTTTTTCAAGCTGAAGAGATATGACTTTTAAAGATTTATGTATTTATATTTATGAGAAAGAGAGATACCAAAGCAATACATTGACATATATCTGGGACTATATCTGGAACTTGAGGACTCCCAGTGCCATCAAAAACTAAATCAATCTAATCTAAAGTATTTTCATATTAACCACTCTGATTGATGACTTATTTTGGGACTAGACTACTAAATAATTAATGACTATAAGCAAAGACTTTGTACTTCTTCATTCCTTACTATATATAAAATTTAATAAAATATGTGCCAAGATTAGGGATGATAATTGTGCTTACCTTCAAGAATGTTGATTAAATAAAAGAATGATTAAATAAAATTTTAAACTAAAGATTAAATAAAATACTGAATTCAAAGCATTTAATAAAATAAGTAATAAGAAATGTTAGTGTCTATAATTACTATTATTTCAAGAGAAACTTGAGATCTATTCAAAAATTATGAATAACTAAGTCTGCAATACAAAAGAAATTCATATTTTCCATCTTACCATCTGCCATTTTAAATTATAATAGACTGTTACATTTTTAGATTTTAGGTTGTTACAAGAAGACTTTGAGGTTCCTAAAATACAAAAGATCTAATTTTATCCACCTTGGCCTAGAGAATATTTTTTTCCTCCAAATTAGGAAGTTTTCTGACTTATATGCAGAGCAAAAAAAAACTCACATATCTAGGTTTCAGATATTACAAGGAAAATTTGAGACAGTTAAAGAGTTCTTTTAAAAAGGGGTTGTTATTTTAAAAGAGGATAGGGAGGTAGACAGCTTAATGATTATGCAAAAGACTATCATGTCTGAAGCTCCAGTGTCCCAAATTTAATCTCCAGTACCACCATAAGTGACAGCTAAGCTGTACTCTAGTTAAATAAATAAATAAGTAAATAAATGGTGGGGGAGGAGATAGCCTAGTAGTTATGCAGAAAGCCTTTCATGCCTGAGATACCAAAGGCCCCAAGTTCAATCCCCAGCACCACTACAAGCCAGAGGTAAGCAGTGCTCTGGTAAAAAATTAAATAAATAAATAAATATCCTGGATCGTGGTCTAGGCTAGAGCAAAACTGATTATTTTCTTGTTTATTTTAAATGAGCCCTTGTTTAATCATCTGCCATTTAGCCTTTGATTATGTAGTATCCAGAAACTCACTGTGCTCAGTAACTACACACCTGCTGAGACTGTCAAGTGAACTTCTCAGATGAAAATAAAGTTGGTGATTTAACTTTGATTTGAATGTGACAAGCTTTGAATTTAGATCACTAGCTGTGCACCAGAAACCTCTTTTGAAAATATAATTTTAATTACATTAAATTAATAAAAAGTGCTTTAAATTTCAATTAAAATAATGTGTATGTTTTCCTGGTATCAAACTGTAAAAAGACTATAGCAACGGTAATCTTACTATTTTGCAGGGGAAGTTAGGGAATCTGTGTGAGGTGTATGTGGTAGGTAACTTATATGCACCTTATATTCTGAATTACCCAGCATAGACCCTAACAACTACTCTGTGCACTCCTTTTAAAGATTTTTGCTTTTCTGGAGTTGGGTGGTAGCGCAGCGGGTTAAGCGCACATGGCGCGGTGTGCAAGGACCGTAGTAAGGATCCCGGTTCAAGCCCCGCAGGTCTGCAGGTGTCTGTCTCCCTCTCCCCCTCTCCTTCCTCTCCTGTCCTAACAATGACGACATCAGTAACAACAACAATAACTACAACAACAAAAGCAACAAAAGGGAAAATAAATAAATTAAATAAATAAAAAATAAAGATTTTGTTTTTCAATCTATAGTCTAAAAGTTCCCTCTCAAGGGTAAAGAGTTGTGGCATCTCAAAAAAGTAGAAATAATTCAAGGTGATGTTCACTACATCAGGTCCTTGAATGATATTGTTGGGTTCAATGTCATATCTTTATCATGTTGAAGAATAAGCAGTCTCTGCTTACACTGAACCAGACAAAATTATTTGATGGCCCACTTTGTTATACATTTATCAATGACATTAAATAGAGGTCTTAATGCCTCTTGATGTACTTAGGTAAAATTAGATAGATAAATAGATAGATAGATAGATAGATATAGATACCCTCAAAATATTGAAACCATTTAATTACTTAAAACTTCATAGGTTCTATAAAAGTATATATACTTTTTTATTTAAGGAAGGAGACATTAACAAAACCATAGGATAGGAGGGGTACAACTCCACACAATTCCTACCACCCAGTCTCCATATCCCATCCCCTCTACTGATAGCTTTCCCATTCTCTATCCCTCTGAGAGCATGGACCCAAGGTCATTGTGGGTTCCAGAAGGTGGAAGGTCTGACTGCTGTAATTGCTTCCCCGCTGAACATGGGTGTTGACTGGTTGATCCACACTCCCAGTCTGCCTCTTTCTTTCCCTAGTAGGGTGGGGCTCTGGGGAAGCAGAGCTCCAGGACACAGCGTTGGGGTCATCAGTCCAGGGAAGTCTGGTCGGCATCATGCTGGCATCCAGAACCTGGTGGCTGAAAAGAGAGTTAACATACAAAGCCAAACAAATTGTTGAACAATCATGGACCTAAAGGCTGGAATAGTGCAGATGAAATTCACTAAGCCGGCTGGGTGGGGGCTCACCTGGTTAGTTGAGCGCACATGTTACAATTCGCAATGACCTGGGTCAGAGCCCCCTGCAGGGGGAAAGCTTTGCTTTGCGAGTGGTGAAGAAGGACTGCAGGTGTCTCTGTCTCACTCCCCTCTCTGTCACCCCCTTCCCTCTCAATTTCTGGCTGTCTCTATCCAATAAGTAAGTAAAGATAATATTTAAAAATCCACTAAACAACAATATTACAAACCTAAAACAATGTCTAAATTTCTAGAGTACCAAGCACTTAAACAATCAAATATTGTATGTAAGCAATTCACCTTACAATTACCGATTTACAGTGATAAGTACAAAACGCTCAGATCCTGTGGTCTGGGAGGTGGCGCAATGGATAAAGCACTGGATTCTCAAGCATGAGGTCCCGAGTTCAATCCTCAGCAGCACATGTAGAAGAGTGATGTCTGGTTCTTTCTATCTCTCCTATCTTTCTCATAAATAAAAAAATTCTTTAAAAAGAAGTTTGGATCTTAATTATTCCATCTTAAAAAAACAAACTTATACATTAAGTAACTTCTGAATTCTCTAATTTAAAACCATAAATTCATATCAATGACATTTTTAGAAACATTTAAATTAAAAGTACAAATCCAGCATAATAGACACTCCAATATCAGATTATCTTAAACAGCACAGGCTTAGTGCACAATACATGCACACTTATCAAGAGGATTTTAAATTTTGTTTCTAAACTTGCCATAAATGTATTGTGTGCCTTGCTTCCATCTTTTCTCAAAATTAATACGTAAACTCTTCCAATGTTGTGAATGACGTTGGAAGTCATTTGCTGGCAACGAAAGGAATGGTGTCAATTAAGATATTGTTGAGCAAAAATGTCAACATTTAGGAATCCAGGTGCATTTTTCAGGATGATTTAACCAGCACATTCTTCTACAAGCATCATTTCTTACAAAAAGAGAATATTCCAAATGTTCTTTTCTCCCTTCTCATCTTTTTTTAAGTTTTGCAATGAATTGAGAGATGGTATCCCTACACATACTGTGAATTATTTTCTTTTTTGATTGGTTTCTGATATCTAATTTTTTTAATCTCTGTCAGATCCATCACCATTTAAAATCATTTCATCAGGGAGTCGGGGGTAGCGCAGTGGGTTAAGCGCATGTGGTGCAAAGCGCAAGGACAGACATAAGGATCCTGGTTGGAGCCCCTGGCTCCCCACCTGCAGGGGAGTCTCTTCACAAGCAGTGAAGCAGGTCTAAATTTAGGTGTCTGTCTTTCTTTCCCCCCATCTGTCTTCCCCTCCTTTCTCCATTTCTCTCTCTTATCCAGCAACAATGACTACAACAGTAAAACAATAAGGGCAACAAAAGGAAATAAATAATTTTTAAAAATCCCTTCATCAATACTTTGTTGTCTATCAATATATGCCATCCATTTAGCTTTTTGTCATGGGAGAATGCCCATAAAATTATCTATTATAATCTCCATTCAGTTATCTATGGCATGTCTCTCAAATTTGGTGTCTCATTTATTAAGACATAAGTATATCAAGGAATTTTCCAGCTCAGCACAATTTACTATCATTACTAATGTCTTTGAATACTGTACAATGACAAGAGGAAGGGGAAACACAGGCGATTTAAGACAAGCTGATGTTCCTGTTGAACTTCCAATTCAACTTTCACTCTCTCATGTGACATTATCTTCCCCTAAAAGGGAAAAACGGCTTCAAACTCACCTGAGTGTTGTAACCTCATCTCCCGATAACTGATGTCATCATTCTTGTTTCTTATCAGGACCCATCAGTAGCTCTGTGAATTCAACTCCACTGATTGAGATCAGTCACCTCACTGATAAAATAAACAATGGATCAAATATTTATCATCTGGGGGCACATTTTTAATTATATTTCAAAGGTTTTGTTAAAAAGCGTTGCGAGTCAAGTAGGAAAATAGCTCACTTGGATAGTGAACCTGCTTTGAATGCACACAGCCCAGTTTCAAACCTAGTCTCCACCACAGCAGAGGAAGCTTCACTACTATGGTGTCTCCCTATCTCCATCTCTTTTTTTTTTCTAATTTCTATATTAATGGATTAATGGTTTACAGTTGACAGTAAAATATAGTTTGTGTATGCATAGAATTTCCCAGTTGATCTCTTTCTTTCCAAAGTAGTGAAGCACCAGTAACAGAATTCAGCACCCATCTTAATCGTATATGAGTCCCACCATTCAAGTTCTGACACCACAGAGAAGTACCATAAACAGAGTTGGGGAAATGTCACGGATGGTACAACACTGGGTTGTTGTCTTCCCTTTTGTCTCCCTTGTGTCCATCTGAGCCTGCTTTCCCCACCCCTCTTTCTTAAAAATAATAATAGAATAGTAATAATATAGAATGAAGAACAACAAAGGTGGGCCTGGGAGGTATAACTCAATGATATTTTTCATGCTCAAGGCCCAAGGTTCATTCCCTGATACTACATAAAATATAAATACAAAAAAAGCATTGACAACTATAATAGAAAGTACAAAGGAGAAGGAGGAGGAGGAGGAAGAGAAACAGAAGGAGAAGGAGGAGGAGGAGAAGGAGAAGGAGGAGGAGGAGGAGGAAGAGGAGAAGAAGAAGAAGGAGAAGGAGAAGGAGAAGGAGAAGAAGAAGAAGAAGAAGAAGAAGAAGAAGAAGAAGAAGAAGAAGAAGAAGAAGAAGAAGAAGAAGAAGAAGAAGTAGAAGAAATAACCAAAGCTAGTTAAATTCTCTTGTAGGCATTTTCCTTGGAAGGTTTAAATACCTAGATCTCCTCAACTTAGTATGTCTATCTCCAGTGAACATTTTTTAATATCCAGACCCACTGAAATGCTTGCTTGCTTGATGATTGTAACGAAGGTGACAAAACATAACAGAAACAACTTAGGCTACTAAGTCAGACACCTAGGTACAAATTATAGCTTTTGTGATAGTGTTCTCATCTTGAACAGTAGGACAAAAGCTGATTTGAAATGATTCTCACTAGTACATAGTAAGTATTACAGAAATAGTAATACTTTTTTTCATAGCATTACTTTTCAACTTAAAATCTTGTGTGGTGTGAATTACATAGAAAATATAGCGGGTGGGGAAGATAGCATAATGATTATGCAAAGAGACTCTATTCCGGAGGTTTTAATGTCCCAGGCTCAATCCCCCATGCCACCATAAGCCAGAGCTAAGCAGTGCTCTGGTTAAAATTAAAACTGAGAGCTGGGGCAGTAGCACAGTGGGTTAAGCACTGGCTCGAAGTGCAAGGACCACCATAAAATTAAATTTTAAATTAAAAAAAAGAAAATACAGCATATTCATGTGGTCTGGAAGGTGACACAGTGAATAAAGCATTGGACTCTCAAAAATGAGGTCCTGAGTTCAATCACTGGCAGCACATGTACCGAAATGATGTCTGGTTCTTTCTCTCTCTCCTACTTTCTTATTAATAAATAAATAAAACCTTTAAAAATATATATAGCATATTCAAGTTCAACAACCCATTCACTCAGTCACCTCTCCAGATTAGAGAATGTTGCACATCCAAATGCAATATCTTTTTTTAATAAAATCATATTGGTTAATAAATTACTTATAAAAATACAATGCTTTCAATTAATGTAAGATTGTATTATTGTTTTTTTACTCTTGTTTTCATCTCTATTACAAAGAAGAATATTTAGTTTGATCTGCATTACTTGGACAAAGTAACACATATTTTGTAGTATAGCTATTATTTCAGTTGTTTGATCAACAATTGTACTGCTTTTTTTTTTCATTATTGATTTAATAATGAGCAACAAGACCATAGAATAAGAGAGGTACAATCCCCACCACCAGAATTCTGTATTCCACCCCCTCCATTGGAAGCTTTCCTATTCTTTATCCCTCTGGGAACATGGAGCCAGGATCATTATGGGGTTCAGAAGGTGGAAGGTCTGGCTTCTTTAATTGTTTCTCCACTGGACATGCGCATTGGCAGATGGGCCCATACTCCCAGCCTGTTCCTATCTTCCCCTAGTGGGGCAAGGCTCTGGGCACATGGGATTTCAGGAAACATTGGTGAGGTCCTCTGCCCAGGGAAGTAAGGTGCCCTCATGGTAGCATCTGCAACTCAGTGGCTGAAAATGCATTAAGATATAAAGCAGAACAAAGTGTTTAAGAATCAGGAACCTAAAGGCAAGAATAGAGCAGTTGAGATTTGGGCTCTCCATTATGGAAAAAGCTAGTAGGTCTATTTTAGGTATATTACTAATTTTTGCTTGAGCCCAGAAACTAACATGAAAGTAGACTAAAGGTATTGTCTGGGGAGCTAGTGTCAGAGGTGGAAATAGGACTAGAAAGCTGAATCAGGGCAGAGAGTAGCCAAATACGGAGAAAGTATATAAATATCGTTAACTATAAAGCCCTATCGATTTGATCCAGGGCCCATATTCAGCACAGGAGCCTGTGTAACATTTGCAATCCTGTAGGTCTGAGCTGGCATTCTGTGGTCACAGCTAGGAACATCCTAGGCTGCACTCATTGCAGGACTTGTCTTCCTCAAGTGGCAGAGTATGTTGACCCAGCCTCCCTCAGAGAATGGGGCAGTCCCCACCATTGTTGATCCACATTGAGGGCAAGGTCCTGTAGAGGCCACAAGAGGGTCCACTATATTATTCCTTTTTTTTTATTTTTTAAATTTCCTTATTGGAGGATTAATGGTTTACAATCAACAGTGTAAAAAAAAAAATAGTCTATACAGGCATAAACTTCCCAGTTTTCCACATAATAATTCAGCCCCCACTAGGTCCTCCTCTGCCATCATGACCCAGGACTTGAACCCTCCCCCCCCAACCCAAGAGTCTTTTAATTTGGTGCAATACAAACTATGTTGTTCCTGATGGAGATGAACAATGACAGTAAAAAGGGACCTGTTAGAGGTCTAGTCCCATCATATCTGTGTAGAAATCCCAGGACTCTCTGATTAGGGTCCTGGAAGATGGGGTGGCCTGGTAGTGACCAAAAGAGCCATCATTAAGATATGCAAGTCTCTTGCCCTCATCTGTCTTTTGTAGCCCTTACTTTGTCAGACAAGGTTAGCTGATCTCAATAATAATAAACTTTTCATAAGTAAGGTTTAAAATTAAATATATTTTCAGCTGTATACTTAAATGAATTTCTCTAAATCTCTTTTGTGTAATTTAAAATCCTAGTGTGAATCACTGAAATAAACAAAAAGAAAATGAACAGCTTGACTAAGTTCATTAGTACTGTGTGTACAAAACCAAACTTTGAGGAACAAGAGTGAACTAGTAAATACATGACCGTATTAAGTCAAATGTGGCTGGTAGTCAGAGAGGTGGTTCAGTGATGGAGCCCAAGAATTCTACACATGATGTCCCAAGTTCAGTCCTAGACCCCATATATCCCAGAGCCTTGCCCTGGTTCTCTCTCATGTGTCTCTGCTTACATATTCTATCTCCCACCCATCTCTCTCACACATTAAACACAAATCTTTTAAAAGTTAAATGTGGTTCATTATAAATATAGGAGAACATTCTCCAGTGTGTTTTAAAATATCTGTAAGTATGGCTGATACATTTTTTAACTGCCCCTTACCTAATGCAGGCAGATGAGAAATTGGACCTTTGTGTCAACAACTGTACTGTAACCTATTAACCTCCCTTCCCCCAATAAAGTTTTTGAAAGTGCAGAAGTACCCTGTAATCCATCTCCAAAGGCATAGTCATTAGTTAGTCATTTTGGCCCAATATTCAGATATTTTTAACTACTTTAGTTTCTCAGTTTAGCATATAAACTGTGTGTGAAATTACAAAAGTAATTCTCCCTTCCCTAAAAAATATATATGACTTTGTTAATTACCAGATAATATAGTAGTCAACTTTGTCAGCCAGAAGAGATCATTGGGTTTTGCATGACAATAAAAGCTGAAAATCACTTTCAGATTCATAATGTATATATTGATGTGGTAAAATATTAATTTTGTGCTTCTTAACTGATTTCCTTGCTATAACAATTTAACTTAATTCAGTAATTGGATGGAGCTAGAAGAAATTATGTTAAGTGAGCTAAGTCAGAAAGACAAAGACAAGTACGGGATGATCCCACTCATAAACAGAAGTTGAGAAAGAAGAACAGAAAGGGAAATTCAAAGCAGAACTTGACTGAATTTGGAGTAGAGCACCAGAGTAAAAACCTCTGAGTGGAGGATGAGAGTAGATTTTTCAGCTTCACTATAAGCAGGTGGGGTAGGGACACAGACCTTTGATGCTGGGAATGGTATTAATATACACTCCTATTAACGTATAGTCTTATAAAGCACTATTTAGTCATTATAAAAAAATTAACTTGATTCAGTAATACCCACTATGATATACATAGCTGTGTGTTACCCCATGGCATCTATTTTTCAGTCTCACTTCCTATTCTTTCTGTCTCTTACTGAACACAGACATACGGACTTTCATAGAAGCAACACATTTTTTCTCTTCATGCCCTTTCACGTTCCTGCACAATTTATCTTCCCACGCTACCCTGAAACTTTCATTAGTTTCTCTTATTAGAAATGTGCCCAGTCGGGGCCAGGCGATGGCACGCTTGGTTAAGCTCACACATTACAGTGCATAAGGACCTGCGTTCAAGCTTCTGGTCCCCCCTGAAGGGGGAAAGCTTCAAGAGTGGTAAAGTTGGGCTGCAGGTGTCACTCTTTCCCTCCCCACCTCCCCCTCCCTTCTCAACTTTTCTCTGTCTCTACCCAATAATAAATAAATAAATAAATAAAATAAAAAAAGAAACGTCTTTAGTCTACCCCAGCCAAATCTGTGATGCATATAATTTCATGCATCCTGTTTTATTATACATAACTATGTTATAACTGAATGAACTGTGTGTCTTTCCAACAATATAAGCCTGGCACAGATTAAGTGTCCAGCAATGCACTGATAATTCGGAGTAATGGGTAGATTAATGAGCGGATGACAATACAAGGTTAGATAAATTAATATATAAATAAAAAATAGCTCTGTGATAACTCGATGCCTAGTTGGACGGGTGCAAGTAAGAACAAGTAGAGCTCCCTGAGACAAAGGAACACCAACAACTCTGAAATTGCAAATTTAAAAAAAAAATTTCTGAAGTCTGAATGTCAAAAATAGAAACTGTCATTCCAATTTTCCTTTTGAGAAACTGGCACCAGGTAGCATGTTTTATAAGCTTTCAAATAAAATGTGTCTACTCGAACATGATGGCAGAGGACCTAGTGGGGGTGGTATTTTATGTGGAAAACTGGGAAATGTTAGGCATGTACAAACTATTGTATTTACTGTCAAATGTAAAACAATCCCCCAATAAAGAAAAAAATAGTAAAATGTGTAAAAACTAAACAGTGCTGCCTAGGGGTATACTATAAAAATAACACAAGGATGTGATGTCTATGGCAGTCAAGGAAATGGTTATGGTTGGTGGGAGAATAAGGATAATAGTTGGGATCAGGAACACAGGTGAGTTTCTGGAGTTATAGGCTGACTCGAGTTTTTGCATATTTGTGATTAATAGTGGTTTATGTGATTGTTAGATTACAGGGTACAGTTCTACACCACACAACCCCATTAAGGACATTATTTCTTGATCTGGATGATGGTTACAGCAGTACTCACTTTAAAAAATTTGTTGAGGGGCCGAGTGGTGGTGCACCTGTTGAGCACACATGCTACAATGAACAAGGACCTGGGTTCAAGTCCCCAGTTCCCACCTGCAAGGAGAAAGTTTTACAAATGGTAAAGCAGTATTGCAGGTGTCTCTCTGTCTCTCTTCCTCTCTATCTATCCTTTTCTCTCAATCTCTGGCTGTCTCTATCCAATAAATAAATAAAGATAATACAAACATTAAAAAAAAAGAAATTTGTTGAACTATACATTTGGGGAGGAGGAGTTGTTTGCTTGTTTATTTTATAATAGAAAGGAAAAGTGTTCAAATTATCACTTTCAAAAAAGTATTCTTAATGCATAGTTCAAGGGGAAAATGACAAAGACCAATGTTGTAAATCATCTTATCACAGTTGTTTTTCTGTAACTATCATTTGTTAAAATGCTAACATGTAGCATCTTATAAAATTTGTTTGTTGTCTTTCTGTACTGGTATCACACTGACTTGTTTCATAAAAAACAAATTTTAAAGTCTTTTTAAAAATATTTCTATTTATTTATTACTAGACAGAGACAGAGAGAAATTGAAAGGGGTGGGGGAAATAGAAAGAAAGAGACAGCGAGACACCTGCAACCCTGCTTCACCATTCGTGAAGCTTTCTCCTGCAGGTGGGATCAGTGCTTGAACCCAGGTCCTTGAACACTGTAATGTGTGTGCTTACTCAGGTGTGCCACTGCCTGGCCCCCAGTCAAGTTTAGCAAACAAGAAATCATAAAAATTAAATAGGTTAATACTTTGCCAAATTATTTTCTCACATTTAATTTTGAAATTAAAATCCTTTTCTACTGACAAAGTATTGATAATATTGCTTACTGAATTGAATAATTATAGTTTTAATTACTAGGACTAAAAAGTTAATGACTTTTTTAATATTTATTTTGTTGCCCTTGTTTTATTGTTGTTATTATTATTATTGTTGTCGTTCGGTAGGACAGAGAGAAATGGAGAGAGGAGGGGAAGACAGAGAGGGGGAAAGACAGACACCTGTAGACCTGCTTCACCGCCTGTGAGGCGACTCCCCTGCAGGTGGGAGCCCCCATCATGTGCACTTAACCCACTGTGCTACCGCCTGACTCCCAGCTAATGATATTTTAAATCATATGGCTTGAACACAGAGAAATAAATTCATGGGGAAAAAAAGTAACTGGTTTATTTTAGATAATAATAGATTGTCTATATATTCCTCCTTTCCCAACTTCTTCTTACCTTCTGCTGACCATATTTTCAGAGAAGCCAAAACTTAATTTTGTAGTCTTTTACCAGCTTTTGTTTGTTAGGGTTTTTTTTTTTTTGCTTTGGTTTTTTATAGTCCATATATGAATGAAGTCACTTGGTAATTATCTTTCAACTCCTACTGCTAATTTTGAATGTTAATAAAAATGTAGTGTTGATTAAAGAATAGGAAAGCTATCAAAAGAGGAGATGGAATACGGAGTTCTGGTGGTTGGAATTGTGTAGAGTTGTACCCCTCTTATCCTATGGTTTTTGTCAGTGTTTTCTTTTTATAAATAAAAAATTAAGTAAAAATAGCGGGAGGGAAAAAAAGTAGTGTCAGAGGACAAACTCTCCAGTTGTCTTCTTGCTTAGTTTTCCCCAATTCTTAAGATATTTTGTACAGTCAGCAGTATTACACAACTGTACCGATCTACCCTATTCATAGTATAAACTACTGATTAAAGTGCTCTGTGTTTTCATTACAAAACCTGATTGTAGGGCGGAGGGTAGATAGCATAATAGTTATGCAAAGTGACACTCATGCTACAAAGCCCCAGGTTCAATCCCCTGCACCACCATAAACCAGAGCTAAACAGTGCTCTGATAAAAAAAAAAAAAAAAAAAAAAACACCTGATTGTAAAAGGCATTTGGAATCTGGGGTAGCTCACAATAACCCCATGGAGCTTGAAGGAATCATGTTAAGTGAGATAAGCCAGTTCCAGTCTCTTGGAAACAGAGTTGGCAGTCAGCTGAGGTAAAGAACAAACACCTCATCACAGACCCCTGCAAGCGTCAACATGGCTTTGACCTAGCACGTTATGATCGGGCCCTCCTCAATCGTTATCCAACAGGCCATGGCCGGTGCGCCTACGTTCCATCGCTGGGGAGCCAGAGACGACCCGAACTGCCCCTGCGGCTCCAGACAGACGATGACCCACATAGTCAACGACTGCCACCTCTCCAGATTCAAAGGAGGTCTCGAAACTTTACATCAGGCTCAACCTGACGCTGTTGACTGGCTACGGAAGAAGGGCAAACGCTAGAAGAAGAAGCCAGAAAGAGAAGTATATATATGGATGGGATAATCTCACTCATGGACAGAAGTTGAGAAATAAGAACAGAAAGGAGAAACACAAAGAACTTGGACTGGGTTTTATACTGCACCAAAGTAAAGAGGTTAGGGATGGGGCATGGTGCTTCAAAGTCCTAGGACATGATAGTGGAGGAGGACCTAGGCTGGAGGAACCAGCAGTTGGATTCACTGTAAAACATTAATCCCCAATATTAAAAGAAATTAAAATAAATAAATTTTTTAAATACATCAAAACAACACTGTAAGAAGTTTTCTGTCAGAAATGCTTGTTTTGATGCAGCTTCCATTCTGTAAATCTAAGTGGCTCAGAGGAGTCCCTAAACTCAAATTAGGGGTCCTGTTGGGAAACACCCTTTCAAGAAAGAGATTTTGCCCAAGTATTGACTACCTATTGGAAGATTCCCAAAGGATGGACAGTTCAAGAGGATACCAAATCAGACTGAATCCCAGTACTGAGCATAATCCCTCTTAACCTTCAAAGGGAAGTTCTACTAGGGACAATATACCAACATCAGCCTTAGGGCAAATGCTTCACATTTTATTCCAACCTTCCACAACCAAGCTAATAAGGTCTTCTTTTGCTTTACTTAGAATATATATATATATCCAAAATTTTTAAAAAATAAGAAGAACGTGAAAAAATATTTTAATTGCATGGAGATAGTGGGAGTTTGCTAAACTCACTTTATGAGTCTTTCCCTAGGGCTAATATGGCCGACAAGTAGGAAATGTGAAAAAAAAAAAAAAAGTGCACTAGCAAAAGGATTTAAGACATTACTATGGAGAAATTTCATGCTGTTCTGATAATGCGATTTTTCTTAGTGCAATAATTAAATCTATTCTGAGGTGTGATGAGAGATCACCATGGTTTGAGGAGGATTATGAGTTTCACAGATTAAATGAGGAGGAGTCAATAGCCAAACTAATGAAATAAGTACATCTTTTACAACAAGTACCCCAACTGAATACAAATGCCATTTAGATACAAAAAGAACCCAAGTTTCAACTTGCTCAGGTTCCATCGAAAAATTCTTTGACTCAGCAGCTATGTTTTAAAACTGAGTTTGTTTAAAAAAAAAAAAATGAGTTTGTTGAATAAACTGTAACACTAGCACTTTTGCTTTTCTTTTCTTGTGGTAATATTTGCAAATTTGTCTTAGTCCCTTAAAGACTATGATTCTCTAGCTTGATTGCACATTAGAATTACCTTGGCAGTGTTTTAAAATCCCCCTGCCACACCCTGCGTCAATTAAATCAGATTTCCAGGACAGAAACACATGCATCAATATTCTTTAAAGTCCCAAGGTGATTTTAACATGGCAGGCCGAACATCTGCCTTTTCACTGCTTGATGAGCCTTATGAGTAGTTACTGATCAGCAATTAGGAAAGCATCCTAGATGAATGACAAAAAAAAAAACGGTCAGTGTAAGTTAACAGGAAAGAGGAGTTAGTCAAGTGGTTAGTAGAGAAATGAATGATGCTGCTTTAGAATAGTAATTGTCAAAAACTGGTGGCATCATTACAGGGGATTCAAGGAATAGCAGAAACCAAAGAAGACTTTAAATTGATTTCTATGAAATAATAAAGAACATAAGCTTGAGGCATAAAACACCAATATCAAATTTGAATTGTGCAAAATCAACTGAATATGTGCAGTTAACAATCACTAGAGTTCTCAGGGTCTCGGTTTACTTATCAATAAGAGGATATAACAAAGGCACTTGGCTGTCAAAATACCATGAACATATAAACAGCTGTCTGGTGTCTCTTGAGTTTCTGGTATGGTAGTAAATGTTCAAAAAAAGTTATTTCCAGCTTAACTTTTCATTCAGCCCCAGGACTCCCTTCTACCTTATTGAGTGAGTGGAGTTTATTTAATTTAAATGAACTCATAAGTGATCAGAGTGGATCATTTGAAATCTGTTTTATTGATGCAGCCTGACTGACAGCATGATGAATTGGGTACTAGTTACTATTACATGGTGCCTAGGCTACTGAGTTAACTAGAAATCAGATTAAAATAAGCTGGGACTTCCTTTTGTCTTCCTAAATTGTGCTTTATAACATCCCAGTGTAGGGCAGGGCTCTGGGGAGGCGGGGCTCCAGGACACATTGGTGGGGTCATCTGTCCAGGGAAGTCCGGTTGGCATCATGGTAGCATCTGGAACCTGGTGGCAGAGTAATGAGGCTGGAGGGTTGACATTCCATCCCTGACGTCTCTGGACACAGTCCAAAGTGAAACATGCCGAGGTGGTACTGGTTGCATTGCCGACAGACTTTTTTTTTCCATATGGAAGATGAGAAACAGAGACAGGAAAAGAGCCAGAGAACAAAGGAAAAACACCACAGTACTGCTCCAGCACTTGCAAAATTTCTTTTTCTGCATGGTGTTCCCATGTGGTGGCCAGGAGTCCTCCTGCGTGGTTAAGTATACACTCTACCAAGCGGACTATCTCCCCATAGGCTGGAATGATGTTTGTGTTTCAACCTTTTCTCCTTCTACTTGCTCCCTCTCTTTCAAAATATGGAATTACAATTGAGCTAGGGATTCTTCTTAATGGTATTGTATATGTATGAATCCTGATTTCATTCCCTGACACCACATACAGTAAAAATCAAAACTAAATTGTTACCAGATGGCTCTTAAGGATGGACAAATATCCCATCTAATCATGTTTCTTTCTTTGTTCCTAGAATTAAGCCCAGTGATTCCTGCATACAATGCTTCTTTTTAACGGTACCAAAAATTATGTTTCATTATTTGAAATTCATTACATTTATTGTCTTCATAAATTTCTAATAGATCAAATGATTGTGTGTGATTTTATAATATTCAGCAGTTTTCTCAAGATTAATTAAAACACAGATCTTTTGCTGCTGATGATATTGCACTAAATTTTTCACTATAGGAACTTACCAGTTTAAGGCAAAGATTAATGATATATTTAACCTTTCAACCAAATAAATTAGTCAAATGTAAATTAGTGACCATCTGATTCACTGAGACATCCTTGCTTTTTCCATTTTTTTTTCAGTTTATTTTTAGTGAATAAACACATTATTATTCACTGAAATATCCTTGCCTTCTCTATTTGTTTTTTTTGTTTCTTTGTTTGTTTTTTACCTTAGCATTATTCCTGGGGCTGGGTGTCTGCACTACAAATCTACTGCTCCTGGAAGCCTTCTTTTTCTTTTTTTTTTTTTTTACTGTTGCTATTGTTAGATAGGACAGAGAGAAATTGAGAGAAGAGGAGGAGAGAAAAATAAACACCTGCATACCTGCTCCACCTCTTGTGAAGCGACCCCCATGCAGGTAGGAAACTGGGGGCTCGAACAGGGTCCCTTGCAGGGACCCATGCACTTCGTAGATGTGTGTTTACCCAATGTGCTACCACCCGGCCCCCTCTATTTGCTTTTCATAATTGACTTCATTTAATGAATGAGACATATTTACCCTAACAATATTTTCATTTTCTAAAGATGTGTGGATAGAATTAACACAGTGACTTCTCAATAAAGGTTGTTTTTGAGCAATAATCATGAATAATTGTACTGTTTCTGAAAAAAATATTGCACTATGGAAAGAGTTCCTGGCACAATTAGCTTAGAAAGGTTTCTTACAATATATTAGAATTCTAGACAGAAACAATGTGCTGAGTTGTCCTGTAGTGTCTTATTACCTATATTTTACTCACCCTTAAAGTAAACCCTGTAGGGAAGAAAAAAATGAGCCATTTACAGTGTGTCCTACACTAGAGAAGACACTAAATTGTCACTTTTTCCCTGCAAGTTTGCAGTCTCTCTCTCGACATATCTGTTAGCCTCAAGCATTACCTGCTACATTGAGTATATGTCCCATGACTTTTTTTTTTTATAATTATAATACTGAAATTGGTCATTTTATTCCATTATCAAAAGCTTCACCACCCTATGCCTAACTCCATTTAAGTATTTCTCATGGGATTTTTTTTTCCCCTTCATATTTTTAACTTTTGATCAAGAAAATGAAAAGGCATGTACTGGAGAAGCATGTGTGTGGGCCATTTGAGCAACAATAGTTGAACTCCTTGTGGAAGCTGATGCCAATTTTTATTCCCTTCTCAGGCCCTTTCTTCACTTCCTTTGTAAACCACACCTACACCTATTACAACTTACTAGTGTCCTTCCTTTTTCCTCTTCCTTCTCAAAAACAGTGCCTGACTTCTTCGGGTATTCTCCAGATTCTCTTCTCTCTCAGTCATGGTATAAAAACCAGGGTTCCTCACCTCTCCTGAGCTCTACCCCACTAGAGAAAGATAGAAACAAGCTGGGAGTACGGATAGAACTGCCAATGCTCATGCCCTGTGGAAAAACCATTACAGAAGCCAGAACTCCTACCTCCTGCACCGAAAAAGTAATTTGGATCCATACTCCTAGTAGAGAAGTGATAGGAGGAAGAGGATAAGAGGGCTCTGAACTCCAGCTCCATCAGCACCTGGAAAGAGGGGAGGAAAAGGGAGGAACATTTGAATGTAGTAATAGGGTCATGAGTGCCTTGGAGGGGGGAAAAGAGAATAGAGCAGATGAGATTTGAGGTCTCTGTTTTGGAAAAAGCTAGTAGGTCTATTTCAGGTATATTCCAAGAGGTCCATGACTTTACTAGTATTTGCCTGAGCCCAACAGCTAACATACAGGTAGGCTAAAAGTATTGTCTGGGGAAATGTTGTCAGAGTTGGAAACAGGACCAGGAAGCTGAATCAGGGCAGAGAGTAGCTACCAAATATTGGGAAAGTATATAAATACCATTAATATCTGTTTGATCTGGGGCCCATATTCAGCACAGGAGCCTGTGTAACAGGAGCCTCTGCATGTCTGTAGGTCTGAGCTCATATTCTGTGGTCATAACTAGAAACATTCTAAGCTCCACTCATTGAAGGACTTGTCTTACTTGAGTGGCAGAGTATGTTGACCCAACCTCCCTTCAGAGAATGGGTCAGTCCCTACCACTGTTGTTTCACATTGAGGGCAAGATCCTATAGAGGCCCACAAAAGGTTCAGTTTTTCCTGATGGAGATGACCAGTGACAGTGGAGAGAGGGATCTGTTAGAAGTCTAGGCCCATCATGTCTATGTGGGATTTCCAAGATTCCCTGACTAGGGCCCCAGAATAGACCTAGGTTATTAATGGGGTCTAAGTTAACCTCAGATTTTTGGCATTTACTTGTTTAATAATTATAATACAAGTTGTCATAGGGATGATTATATATATGTAGAGGAGGGAATGGAAATAGATACAAAGACATATGGATATAGCCAGAATATCTCTTAGCCAATGGTATATAGTGTTTCTTCCAAAGATTAGCAAGTGGTGGGGGCTGGATGGGGGTGCACCTGGTTGAGTGCATATGTTATCATGTGCAAGGGCCCAAGTTCAAGCTCTTACTCCCCACCTGAAAGGAGGAGGCTTCACTAGCACTGAAGCAATGCTTCAAATGTTTCTCTCTGTCTCCCTGTCTCTGTCTCCCCTTGTCCTCTTGGTTTCTCTCTGTCCTATCAATAAAATAAGATAAAATTAAAATAGATAAGATTAACAAGTAGTGACAATAATGTTGATGCTCTGTCAAAAAAGATTAAAAGATGAAAGAGTAAATCTATACTTTAAAGAAAAAGTGCTTAATAGTCCCCTGTGATTAGACTTAGAGCTAATAAGCTTGGCAATCCAGTAGAATGCACCATAAATTCTTTAATCAAGTATTTATTAATTAGCCCTAAATGCCTTCATCTCATACCCCTACTTCACTTTCCTCATTTACTCTAGTCATTCAACTAGTATACAATAGAGATGTATATACAAGTATATACAAAAAACAGTAAATCATATATGCCAAGTAGAATAGTTAACTAGAACATTTTTAACATGGTTCATTTTGCTCAGTTACACCCTTAATATCATGTCCAGCCAAGTGTGCATTAGGCCAGAGTAAGTCACTGCTAAGAATCCTGTGTCCCAATCATAAGCACATTGATAAAATGTCATTACAGAGTAACCAATTAACTATTCAATTATTTGTTTGTTTGTTGTTGTTGTTTAAGATTTGGTGATATGGTTTCATATAAGCACCTTTTCTCTATCATTCCTTTTGCCAACTATACCCCTTGCCATAGCTCCCAACTCCATTCCCCTGATGATGTCTAGTCATGTTTCACTCTACTCTGAAATCACTTGAATTCCCTCCTCAGAAATCTCTTAAATTCCCTCTCTCTCTCTCTCTCATCATTGTTGGGGCTTCACCACTGCAAGCTGACTTTTTAGATAGAACTAGAGTCACACAGAGAGAAGGACCGACATCATACCACCAAAGCTTCCCCCAGTGTACTAAGATTAATATGTAAACCTTTAGCTATGCACAACTAAAAATGTCTATAAGCAATATACACTTCATTTTTTAAATGTTTAAACAAAAATAAAGTACTTGTTTTAATAGCCCCTTTTCTTAAACTGTCTTAATTGGGTTTCTTATTTTGAAATAGTCATGTCCAGACTGATTTAATTAATAAAATTAATTTCAAATAACAAGAAGTTGTGGATACTCAATTCCCCACATACATTTAAATGAAGATAATATGTACAGTACTTTATATGATTTTACAAAGATGTTCCAAAAGTTGCTTAATAGACTTTCTTTTTTTTTTTCTTTTAATTAATTGAGCTGGGATACCACACATGCAAACTTTTACTACTCCAGGTCCTTTTTTGATTCAGATAGAGAAAAAGGGGGGGGGAGAGAGAGAGAGAGAGAGAGAGAGAGAGGTGAAGAGAGAGAGAGAGAGTTTATGTTCGGCAAGGAGGAAGGAAAAAAACAAAGACATTGGGAGAGACAGCATAGCATCAAGTTTCCTTCATTGTCACAGCACCTCCCTGGGTGACAGGCATGACAGTGCAGGAGCCCTATCAATGAACAAGCTCTCTGGTCTTAAGTACTAAACACTTTTTTTTTGCACTATTTACTTTTTCAAATTCAAAAGTGAATTTCACTCTAAAGAAAGTATTCTCTAATTATAAAATAGAAGGGAAAGATGAGTCTGAGCTGGACCGTATAATATTTGGGAGAGGATGGCATGTTGTCATGGACCTTCCAAATAGACAAAAAGTATACTGATCATACAACGCCTTCTTAAAGTTGATAGAAGGGACTGGGCACCTGGTTTTGCATATATATATATATATATTCCACCCCAGTTCCATGGCTGCCAGTTCTTAGCAACATCGCCCCTCAGAATTATTTCGATGATTGACTCTAAAAACTGAAATCAATTAAAGAACTTTTTAAAAGCTCACTTTGACTAGAATATGAAAAATAGTGTATAAAAGTCAAGCAAGAAGACCATGTAATAAAAGTGAAAACTTCTTATTTGTCTGATGTCCTTGAAAAAGTATTTAACTGTCCCCATGTTCCAATACAAGATACTTTGCTGCAATGTGCCCTGTTTCAGACAAAGAAAGAAAAAGTGAAACCAACTTCTCTATCCCCTTGCCCTTTGCCATCTCTGATCAATACATTGTTCAAAAGAAGGTGGAAATTGTATAAGAGGGTGAGGACAATCTTTGGATGAAGTAATCTGATGAGAGTTGACCTACTTTTCGATTGGGAAGTGTATGAGGATGTAAAGGTGATTAGTGTTATCCCTCTTCTCAAACTGAGAGGAGCTTCAAGGAGATTGTTGTTAGTGCATGATTTATGATTTATGATGTCTAAAAAACAGAAGCCGGTGTGGAGACCACAACTGAAGAAGCCTGTGATTGTGAGAGTATTGTCAGCCCACTACTTCACCATTAACCTTACAATGACGGGTACTTTGAGAATGACTCTTAGTGGATACAAAGAACAAACTATTCATTCTACAACTATTTACTGCTGCTGTATATCAGGCACTGCTCAGGGGACTTAAATATACCAGTGAGAAAAACAGAAATCCCTGCATTCATCAGTTGCATCCTAGTGAAAATAGACAAAAACTTTCATATACAAAAAGTATATGGTGTGGGAAATTTAAAGTGTCAAGAGAGAGGCTGGGTGGTGGTGCACCTGGTTAAGTACACACGTTAAAGTGTCAAGAGAAAAAGAAAAATCAAAGCTGAGTTGGAGGGTGGGGGTGGATAGCATAATGGTTTTGCAAACAGTTTCTTATGCCTGAGGCTCCAAAGTCCCAGGTTCAATCCCCCACACCACCATAAACCAGAATGCTGAACAGCACTTTGATAGAAAAATAATAATAAAAACTGAGTTGGAGTACTGTGTGGAGACAGAGAGGTAAAAATGAGTTGACATAAGAGTGGTAAGAATTTGAGCAGAGGGCCAGGCGGTAGCGCAGCAGGTTAAAGGCTCATGGCACAAAGTGCAAGGTCCTGTTAAGGATCCCAGTTCAGCCCTGGCTCCCCACCTGCAAGGGGTGGGGTCATTTCACAAGTGGTGAAGCAGGAAAAAAAAAAAAAGAATTTGAGCAAACACTTAAAGGAGGTGGTGGAGGAGTCAACCAAGTGATTTTCTCAGGTAAAAGTATTTCAAGCAGATGTAATATCTAAAACTGCTGTGGGTAACTTGAGAATGCCTGAGAATCTTGTGGAGGGCTGGTTAACACAAAGGTGGCAAGACTATCTACTCCCAGTGTTCTTGATTCAATGTCAGGGCTGAGAGCAAGAACTTGTATTCCTAACAGTTCTCAGTTGATACTGTTTCTACTCCGCACCTACACTGAGATTCAGCAAGCTAAAGGAAAAATCCTAAGCTGGGAATGTGCCAGATGTATTCAGCTGTTTCCCTGAGTGGCTGGAACCGTCGGGGGAAAGTTTTAGTCTAGAGGACTTACCTTCAGACTGTGAGCTGAGCAGCAGCAAGCCACGGGCTATAAGTGAGGATTTCAGGACCAACCAGCGAAGTAAGTGCTCACCTTGAAATTCTCACCTCCTCTTATCTACTTAAATGCACCCTTTTTTCAAATCACTCCCTTCTTTACCTAAACTTATTTTCAAGTGGGTTGTCTGTGTCTACCACTTGACTTTAATCACTTTTTTTTTTTTGCTAATATCCTCAACTCCCCGGCTACCTTACACTTCTCTCTCAATAATATATAGATAAACAGCTAAAGGGTGTTAAATTTCTAGGCTTATACCAGACTATTATGAGTTTCCAAAGAAAATTTGTGTTGTACTCAAGATTGATGGCTATACAGCTTCATACAATGCACAGAATTCTTCCATTTTTTTCCTGCTTTTGACCCTCTTCCTTCCTATTCACTTATAGCAACTGTGCCGAATGTTCATCTTACTGTTCGTGATCCCTGCCTCCACCCCCTCAACAGATGACAATCTTCTATTCAAAGAAGAGAGTCTATGACACATTAAAAGCTCCATATTTCTGCCATTTTCACCCCCCCCATACGTACATTCTCACATGTTCACTAGCTACAATCCCACTTCCTTAAATTTTCTCTTTTCTCCTAGTCTCAAATAAGATCACATAAAACACTTAGAAAAGTATTTTATATAAACTACTAAGTTCTTTCGTTTGGTTGGCTAATTTTCATTTCACTTCTTTTAAAAATAATAATTAATAAGGTAACAAATGCAATAAAAATGTAGACATTAAGACTGGGAAGATAGCATAATGGTTATGTAAGATGATTTTCAAGCCTGAGGCAACAAAGGTCATACATTTGGTCCCCATCACCACCTTAGCCAGAGCTGCTCAGTCTTCTGGAGAAACAAACAAACAAAAAAGGTAAAATTTTAGAGTCCTTTTCCAAACTCTGCTTCTAGAACCATTTATGTCAATTCCCTGGAGACAACCTCAACTACCAATTTCTTGAGTATCTTTCCAGAGGTATTCCAGATAAAAATAAATAAAGACATATATGCCTAAATAAATATATACATAAATATGTTATACATAGTCTCTTGAACTCTGATTTTTCACTTTAAAATGTGCTTTGTAAATCTTCCACATTAGAATATAAAGAGCTTCCTGATTCATCATAAGTATGTATAACCATCTGAATCTATTGACATTATATATTTATTTTTCACATATGAGAATATATTTATTCAGGGTAAATTCTTTGAAATAGGATAACCATACCAAAAATGATAGCCATATTGTTTGCATGAGGTTGTATCAATTTACATCAACAGTGTGTAAGAGTTGATATTTTCCTTTACTATCAATTAATAGTATTTTCTGTTTGCTCGTTTACTCAGCAAAGATTTTTTAGTGACTACCACCAGTCAAGTTTTCTTGGGTCTAGAAGTGAAAGTCTTTACCTTTACATAGTTCACATTCTAGTCACATAATAAATGAGCTAAATTTATAATTTTATACTTTACCTGAGAGTGCTAATTTCCTTGCTATTTAAATATAGCAAATTGCATTTTGTGGTTTTTTTTCTTTTCTTTTCTTTCCATGCCTTCATGATTACACCACTCTCGTTATGTTCCTGTCTTAACTACACTTTGTGCTTCAATTTGTAGCTTGACATTACCGCGTAATTTATGTAGAAAGCATAGACAAGCAAGATACATACGTCAGCGTAAAGTTAGGCCAATTAGAAAATAAAAGGAGAAAGATAGCCATCTTATCTAGAAGTGTGACTACATGAGTCCTTATGTTTATATAAAACAACTGTATATTTAAGCTAAACATGTCTCCGTCCATTATTATCTATCCTACCCACATTTAAAAGGAAAGGTTTTCTTCATGTTTTAGTTATTTGGCTTGGTTAGCCAGCAAGCAGGAAGGCCAGATTGCACTAAGTAGCACTCCAGATCTTGCCTGTTTAACATCTGCCTTGTGTTCAGTGCTAAACACTCTGCAATATCATTAACTAAAGATGACAAAGCAACTACTCAAACTTAACTGACATCAATTAAGCATTCACATTGTATTACTAGACTTTTGCTTTGTATAGCAACCCTGCCAAGCCAATTAGGCTCATGTAATGTTACTAAAATCATTTCGTCTATTTATGATTCTCGGTTAATCAGCTAGTATTTACTAAAACTATTAAATGCAAAGCTACCGGTACTAATGCTTACGTAACGGGGTTCACAGGAGAGAATGTGTATTAAATATTTTTTTAAAAAGGAAGAAAAATACATCCTATTTTCAAAATAAAAATAGAATAAGATAAGTGGACATGCACCACTACCAAGTGAAATACCTTCATTAGTTATATTTGCATAAAGTATAGGTGACAGTCTAATGCCATTCCAGTGCTGGCTAAAAAAAACATAGAAAAAGAAAAAGATAGTATTGTGCTTGAAATTGCTTAAAGCTTGACAACTTAGTTTATTAGTTACTGTGCATCAAATATTGAAATTGTTCAATTAAATACTATCACTAAAATTAGTTCTTTTAATTTCACCACAGGTGTTACTGAGCTTTAACATATCATAAACATGTGATTTTATTCAAATAATTTACCATTGGTTTTTTATTCATTCTCAGGTAAATTTTGCTTTTGTGTTTTTCGTATTCCAATCCAAAGTAAATTATTTCTAAATTAAAACTAAGATGTTAGATATCTAGATTAATATATTTATCAGTTAGTTAAAATTAACTTAAGAAATTCTTTTAAATATTCTTCACATCTAGCAAATTAATTGTTCTCAATGTTTTAGTATCTGGAAAGGATAAGAGTACAGAATTTCAGTTTCTTCATCTAGTTCCTGGTGATGAGACCCCATGTGTTCAGTATCACTGTGAAGTGAACTATTTGTTTTTCTAAAGACTCAAGGAAATAGAATGTTAGGCAAAGAAATGGGAAAGATTGTGAACATGGTCTTGCAAAACTTTCATTCTAGATTGCTGGCTTATTTATTGCCTGTTTTCCATTTTAGCTCAGATATACGTCCTTACTCATTCATGGGAATTGTACATTGTTTCCATCCACCATCACCTACGTAGAGTGGAAATAGAAAACCTGACATTAAATAATGATGACACCTCATACCTATGGACATCTTATTTTTGATAAAAGGCCCAAAGTATTAAATGGAGGAAGGTAGGTCTCTTCAGTGAATGATGCTGGGAAAATTGAGTTAAAACGTGCAGAAGAATGAAACTAAACCACTCTATCTCACCAGAAACAAAAGTAAACTCCAAATGGATCAAGGACCTGGATATTAGACCAGAAACTATCAAATACTTAGAAGGAAATATTGGTGGAACACTTTCCCATCTAAATCTCAAGGGCACTTTCGATGATACAGACCCAATTGCAAAGAAGACTAATACAAAAATAAATCAATGGGACTACATAAAATTAAAAAGCTTCTGCAAAGAAAGAGAAACCATCACCCAAACAAAAAGACCCCTCACAGAATGGGAGATCTTTACAAGCCAAACATCAGACAAGAGGCTAATAACCGAAATATATAAAGAGTTCACAAACATAGCAACAAAAAATCAAATGACCCAATTCAAAAGTGGGGAGAGAATATGAACAGACTATTCACTACAGAAGAGATACAAAAGACCAAAAAACATGTGAAAAATTGTTCCAGGTCATTGATTGCCAGAGAAATGCAAATAAAGACAACATTGAGATACCACCTCACCTCTGTGAGAATGTCATACATCAAAAACAGCAGCAACAAATGCTGGTGGGGACAAAGGAACCCTCTTGCACTGCTGGTAGGAATATAAATTGGTCCAAACCCTGTGCAGAGCAGTCTGGAGAACCCTCACAAGGCTAGAAATGGACCTTCCTTATGACCCAGTAATTCCTCTCCTAGGGATATATCCTAAGGAGTCAAACACACACATCCAAAAAGATATGTGTACACCTAATGTTCATAGCAGCACAATTCATAATAACCAAAACCTGGAAACAACCCAGGTGTCCAACAACAGATGAGTGGCTGAGAAAGTCATGGTATATATACACAATGGAATACTACTCAGCTATTAAGAATAATGAACCCACCTTCTCTGACCCATCTTGGATGGAACTTGAAGGATCAGGTTAAGTGAGGTCAGCCGGAAAAGGGATGAATATGGGATGATCCCACTCATAAATAAAAGTTGAGAAAGAAGAACAATAAGGGAAACACAAAGCATAATTTGACTGAGTTTGGAGTAATGCATTAAAGTGAAAAATTCTGTGGGGAAGGGAAGGATAGACTTTTAGTTCCACTATAGGGAGGTGGGGATAGGGACACAAACTTCAGTGGCAGGAATGGTGTTAATATACACTCCTATTAACTTATAGTCTTATAAATAATTGTTTAATCAATAGGAGAGAGGGGAAAGCAGATTGAATATCTTGAGCTTTTTAATGCATAGAGTTCAGTTCTGGGTATATATTCCTTCAATCTAAGCACTTAAGGTTTCAAATTAGTAAAATGAATTTTAACACTTTAAAAGGTGTTAAATTGCTAGTACATTTCTAATACTGACTTTTTTCTGGAATATTAAATCACCTATAACCTTAGACCAGGGAGGCCAGAAGCAACCAGTCTTGTCAGTATATAATATATTGTTATTTATAAATAGTATTAAGTGACATAAAACATGACAAGGTCTTGCATGGTACAATAAATCCTAACTATGGGATTTTCAAAGTGAACTAATTCCAAATCACTTGGTTACAAAAATAATTATAGTAGATAATTCTTAAACTCTAAGACAGCAAGGAGCCTCCCTCATTCTCTATAAAACCCGTATTTCTCTCAGTCCCAGAAGCTCTGGGGCTTTGCTTGTTTTCCTTCATGCTTCTCTTGATCCATACCGTTTGATACTGCATCTTCTGATAGCAGCCAACTCAAGGCAACTAGGGCCACCTCAACATGTTTCACCTCAGACACTATCCAAAGACACCAGGCCTGGGATGTCAACCTTCCAGCTCCAATACTTGGGTAAGACCTTTCCTAGCTCACAGGACTTAATTCCATTTTGAGTGGTGCATTTACTAACAAAATTACAGAACCTAGATATAGACTAAGGCCCATGAACTAGGGCACATGTATCCATAAATTAGGGAAAAATATATACCTTAAATTAAAGGTGTGCAATGGTCTACAGTGACTCAAAAAAGTGTAGCAAGCAAGTAGAAAGGACTAAAAAGACACCATAAGGTAGTTAATCAAATAGTTTCTACTTAGGCCTAGATACCCTCCACACCTACTTCTTATTTCACTTCCCTCCATCACTCAAACACAACCATATCAGATAAAGTAAGGACTACAAAAGTTGGATGAGGCAAGAGTCTGGCACACTTCAATGATGGCCCTTTTGGTCACTACCAGGCCACCCCATCATCTGCAGTCCCAGTCAGGGAACCCTGAATTCCCACATAGGTATGATGGGCCTAGACCTCTAGCAAATCCCTCTCTCCACCATTGCTGGTCATCTCCATCAAGAACAACATCATAAATCCTCTTGTGGGCCTCTGCAAGACAGTGCCCTCAGTATAGATCAACAGTGGTGGAAACTGCCCCACTCTTCAAAGGGAGTTGAGTCAACATATTCTGCTGCTCAAGAACACTGGTCCTAAAACAAGTTCAGCCTAGAATGTTCCTAGCTATGACCATGGAAAGCGACTTCAGACTGACAGGGATGCAGAGGTTATATGGGCTCCTGTGCTAAATATGAGTAGACATGGGCCCTAGGTCAGATAGATGGGGTTTACAGTTAAAGGTATTTATATACTTTTCCCATATTTGGGAGCTACTCTTGGCCCTGCCTTCTAGTCCTATTTCCATCCTTGACACTATCTTTTCAGACAACACTTTTAGTCCACTTGCATGTTAGCTATGGGGCTCAGGCAGAAATTAGTAAAGTCATGGACCCTTAGAATATACCTAAAACAGGGAGTCGGGAAGTAGCGCAGCAGGTTAAGCACACGTGGTGTGAAGCGCAAGGACCAGCTAAGGATCCCAGTTCGAGCCCTCAGCTCCCTACCTGAAGGGGAGTCACTTCACAAGCGATGAAACAGGTCTGCAAGTGTCTTATCTTTCTCTCCCCATCTCTTCTTCCATCTCATCTTCCCCTCCTCTCTCCATTTCTCTCTGTCTTATCCAACAGCAACAAAAACAACAACAACAATAAAAACAACAACAAGAGCAAAAGAAGGGAAATAAATATATATTAATATATATATATACCTAAAATAGATTTCCTAGCTTCTTCCAACATAAAGACCCCAAATCTCATCTGCTATATTCTTACCTTTATGTTGCTGATTATTAAACAAATTGTACTGCTTTATATCTTAATGCTTTTCAGCCACCAAGTTGTAGATGCTACCATGATGCCAACCTGACTTCCCTGGGGAGATGACCTCACCATTGTGTCCTGGAACCCCACCTCCCCAGAGCCCAGCCCTGCCACACTAGGGAAAAATAGAAACAGACAGGCTGGGGTGAGGGGGGAGGAGAAGGAGTAGGATAAGAAGGAGGAGGAAAAGTGGAAAGAGGAGGAGGAAGAGAAGGAAAAGGAGAAGATGAAGAAGGAGGAGGAGGAGGAGGAGACGATAGAAGAAATAGGCTGGGGGTATGGATGGACCTGTCAACGCCCGTGTCCAGCAAAGAAGCAATTACAGAAGCCAGACCTCCTACCTTCTGCACCCTATAAAAATCTTTGGTTCATACACCCAGAGGGATAAAGACTAGGGACCCTTCCAGTGGAGGAGGCTATGTGAAACTCTGGTGGTGGAAATTGTAGCCTTCTTATCCCACAATCTTGCCGATGATTAAATCACTAATAAAATTTAAAAATGATGATGATGACACTATAGATGCTATACAATGAATATTAAGGTAAAAACTATTTTTACTTTGTTATTCCACTTTATGATTGCTCTAATACATAAAATAACCCCTAAGCTGGGGGTTGATAATCCCAGACAACAGAAGACAAGTATAAGTACTGAGTTTATTAGATGCCAATATCTATGGGATTTATATTTAATTTACCAGGCTTGTAAGTTAAAGGTAACTTACAAGTTTCATTTAATTCTCATATTTTTGGATTTAGTCACAATATTTGATAGCCTCTTAATAAGCTAAATTCCAGTCTCAGGGATAATTATCAGACTTTGACCACCTTCACAACTCTGCTCCTTCCATTCCCCCCATCCCTCTCCACAAACATATATGCTCAGTTTCCATGTCATGGTTTCAGCAATAGCCAAAGGAAATAATACAACTCAAAAATGACAGACCTGTTTGTCAATATGACTTTGCTTCTTTTTCCGTAGCAAGTGCTTCTACAGTTGGCTTCACAACAGTCATTGAATGTAATGCAGTAATGCTAAGGCTTTCCATTATTGCAAATTCGTGGCTGTAACAACTACCAAGCAGGTATTCTGCTATTTGTTTTTTTTCTTTTGAAAACAAATAGCAGAATTATTTAAACAATGAATAGGGGAATTTGTGGATTTCATTTAACATCAGAATTCTTCTCTAATTCTTTTTAAGATTTGTCTAATACTTAAGTTTTTTAAATTGCTTTCATTGATGATTTCACTTACCATATTGCTTTTTATTTTCAGTCTCTTTTTTGTTTGTTTTGTTTTGTCTGTTGTTTGTTGGTTTGTTTCTTACCAGAGTAACGTGCAGCTTTGGTTTATGCTGGTACCGGAGACGGAAACATGAGCCTGGAGGCAGCAAAGTCTTCTTTGCATAACCACTTCTCTCTCCCCAGCCCTGCTTCATATATTAAGATATGATTTTTTTTAAAGCCTTTTGTTTATTATCTTCCAACAGCCACCTAGCAGTGTATCTGCTTATATTAGGCTTGAACTCAACAGGGGGAAGCAAAGTCACTCAAAATATTCATGCAATAAGGAATTTAAGAAGTTATTAGTGAATAATGTTTTAAAAGCTTGTACAAAAGGTCAGAAAATTAAAAATATAATTCAATCCAATTGCTTTATAAAGTCAAAGTAACAGCCACTGAAGTACCTTGGTCTTAAGTCACGTGGTTTGTGATTCTGAAAGGCTTGCTTGGGAACTATTGTACTTCTCAAAATAACAGAGAAAATTTCCAGCTGAATTCAAAAGCATACAAAAGCCACTGCCAACGTCTGCCCACACATCTGGATGCTACTATCTTCAGAGTCTTCAGCCCTCCTCTTCTGTCTCCCAAATGCTGTGAGAATTTTTCTCATACTCATATTCTGAAGTCTGTAAGCAAGTTGCCACTGGCCCAAAGAAGCTGGAGCAAATATTAACATTTTGGAACTTTGCAATCATAGGCATGGAACCTAACTGAAATCAATGTATCTGTCTGTCTGTCTGTCTGTCTGTCTGTCTATCTATCTATCTATCTTTGCACATTAACTGAAACCTTGTGCACTTTAATCTCATAAAGCCTTCCTCAGCCCTGGCCTGTTTTCTTAGTGAATAGCTTTCTCTGATCTGCTCTTTTCTGAAACCAGCATTGATCTGGCATCACCACCAACATCTTCCCTGGGCTTTTAATCTCAGGCTACCTCCTTATTTCTGACACAATGCCATATCCATTCAGTTACCTTTTTCACTGGAAAATAATTTATAATTTTGGAGCTTTGATGGGTGATAACAAGACCAAAAGCATTATTTTAGAATAATGACATTCTAAACCTTCTGGTTTCAACTATATCCTGAATTGTGCTCTGTACCCTTTTTGTTTTTGCCTGCTTCTAGAGCAAAACTTTCTTCAAGTTGTATTGCTCAACCTTCATGCCCTAGCCTGACCAAAACAGATAGTATATCCTTTCATTAACCTTCTTAAACATGAAAATTTCCGACAGCCTACATGAAAAAAATCCAGTGTCTTTTTTTAGGCTACCAGACCTTTCATTGATTCCTCATTGCCAATCCTAGTCCTAATATGCCTTTTCTGTTTCTACTACTACAATTTACTTCACATATGGAAGTGCCCTATGTTTTTATGACTCTTATATTGCTGGTATTTTGTCCCTTATTCTTATAAGGCTTTCACTGTTTTTGCAATGACAGTATTTAACTTTTCTTTATCAACATATCTAAAACATTTTATACATACCTCTATAGTGCCCTTATTGCATTATAATTATGTTTACTTGTTTCATTGTCATGATGGTTTCAGAAAAGCAAGAACACAGTGTATTTGGCTGCTTAATTTTGCCCAGGAGTCAGGGGTCTTTTTTGTTTGTTTTTGCCTCCAGGGTTATCACTAGGGCTCGGTGCCTGCACTATGAATCCACTGTTCCTGGAGGCTACTTTTTTCCTTTTTGTTGCCCTTGTTTCTTATGGTTGTTGTTGTTAGGACAGAGAGAATCGAGAGAGGACGGGAAGACAGAAAGGGGGAGAGAAAGATAAACATCTGCAGACCTGCTTCACTGCGTGTGAAGCGACCCCCCTGCTTCACTGCATGTGAAGCGACCCCCCTGCAGGCAGGGAGCCAGGAGCTTGAACTGGGATCCTTACGCCAGTCCTTGTGCTTTGGACCATGTGCACTTAACCCGCTGTACCACCACCCAGCCCCCCAGGAGTAGATTTTTTTTAATTTATTTATTTTTTTGGTGGGAGGACAGTGTGCTTGATATAGTTTTGTATATAGCAGATTATCCATCAAATAAAAAGTACTCAATAAATAGTATTCTAAAGAATTAAATCAAGAGCTAGAAGGATCACCTAAAATGTGCCTGCTTTGCCATTTCCCATATATATATGACCTAGGTTTAAGCTTGGCATTGGAGAAGCTTTAGTGTGTGTGTGTGTGTGTGTGTGTGTGTGTGTGTGTGTGTGTGTGTGTGTGTGTGATTTTATCTGAAAAAGTCAACCTGGAACAGTGAAACCCTGATGATGACAGGAAAAAAAAATAGAGCAAAAAATAAATCATGAAAGCTAACTGGGTTTTCAAAGATGCAAAGGCATTAAATAGTTTTTCTAACTACTGTAAACACATTCTCTTATAACCCATACATTTAGACCTTGTCACCATTTTAAACATTCCTGGCAAATAAATAAATAAATAACCAGGTTACTCTATTGGCTGTGTTCATTCATTTCTATGACACTGCTTACTATATACTGTAATTTTTACTTTATAGGAAATTAAGCTACTTTATAGGTCTCATGAGCAAACCAGAGTTGTTAATCTTTCACAGTTAGCAAAATAGTGATTAAGGGAATTGGTTTGCTCTGCTAATCATTTATTGGTATTGCAAAGAAGCTCTTTAAACTTCTGCACTTTTATTTGCTAATCTATGACAATAAAGATAATTTCTTTCCTCATAGATTCACTGTGAAAATTAAATAATTAATACATACAAAGCACTTATCATACTTCTTACAGGAATCACTTGAAAACAATATATTTTATTATTAGTGTAACCAACTTATAAGTTCTTAATATGTTTTATTTATTTTGAATAGAAACAAAGAGAAATTGAGAGAGAAAGGGGAGCAGGGAAAGAGGGAGAGGAAAAGAGAGGGAGAAAGAGAGAGATAAACAGAGACAGACATCCAGCACTGCTTCACTATTCATGAAGCTTCATCCTTACAGGTGGGGACCAGGGCCTTCAAACAGGGTGCTTGCACACAGTGACATGTGTGTTCAACCAGATATATTACTGCCTATCCACCCCACCCCATAACCTGTGGGTTCTTATGAGATCTCATAAGGATTATTTTTTGTCTTGTTTTGTTTTGCCTCTTTTCAATAATCATGTGTTATTCCCCCAGATTATTTTAAATTAAAGAAAAACTATGCCCCTATGAGCTTACAGTTTAATCTGAATCAAGTCCATTTAAGCCATGTAGGTCAGATACCTGGATATAAATCAGTATTAGACTAAAAGACTATGTAAACAGGGAGTAAACTGTTTCATGCGGTAAGACTGATAAACTGGTACAGATTCCTACTGCACAAAACCTGGGGAAGTTTTTTCCCTCTGTTATTATCAAGAGGTTTACATTAAACTGAGGAGAGAAGGGTCGGGGAAACCTGTCACCACTATTAGAGAGATGAGCTCCACCACCTGCTTGAATGCACGTGTTACTATGTGCAGGGAACCAGGTTCAAGCCCCCAAGCTCCACTTTCAGGGGGGGAAGCTTCACAAGCAGTGAAACAGTTCTGCAGGTGTCTCTCTGTCTGTCTATCTGTCTCTCCTCTCTTGATTTCTATCTCTAGCCAATAAATAAATAAATAAATAAATTTTAATTAATTGATGAACAAAAAAATGAAAAAAGACCTCTAGGCCCTGCCTACATAATAATAATGGTTATGTTTCAGTGAAGACATTGAAAGTACAGAACTCAATTTATATTCTCCATGGAGAATAGTTCCTGTTCAACAACCCAGAAGTTTCCTTAGCAATATGGAAATTTAAAGACATAAAGGAGTATAAGATCAGACGAGATACGGTGTGTTCAGGGTGGGAGGACTGTAGACAGAATATGAAAGAATCTAACTCAAAGCACTGTCTGAACTAGTGAAGGTAAAGAATTTATTGAAATTCCAATCATAAGTGGCAAGGAAAAAAAGACCAAAAGAGAAAGAAGCCTACTCATGACTGGTTGTATTTATTTTCTATAAATACAATTATCATAAAATTAATTTATTGTTTAAATGTGAAAATGGGAATATTTTTTGTAAATTGTTAAGCAACTTATTTGGCACATTTTTTTTTCCCTTGGCATTAAGTGTTATTTTACTGAGTCTAATTTAAATGCTATCTTGTGAGGCTTAAAGCAGTCAATGGAATTATCAGATAATCTACTTCCTAATTTTAAGCTACTCTGTTTTCTGTACAGAATTGATTTATTATGAAATTCCACATGACAATTTTCAGTGTCTCTTATTTTTTTTCCTTTTTTATTATCTTTATTTATTTGATAGAGATAGCAAAAAAAAAAAATCAAGAGGGTAGGGGAATACTGAGAGGTAGAGGAGAGAAACAGAGATACAACTCCAGCACTGCTTCACCTCTCATGAAGCTTTCCTTCTGCAGGTGGGGACTGGGTGCTTGAACCCAGTGCTCCTTCTCATTGTAGCATATGTGCTCAACCAGGTGTGCCACCACTTGGCCCAAACAGTTTCTACTGAAATTCTACTCAAAATTTAATTTCAGAATTATCTCTTGAAGAAGCTTTATAGCTAAAATGTTTATCAGGCTTATAACATGGAAAATGTCGGCACTTTTAAATAAACTTTTAAATAGAATTAAATAGAGGAGTTGGGCAGTGGTGCAGCGGGTTAAGCACATGTGGTGCAAAGCGCAAGGACCCGCATAAGGATCCTGGTTGGAACCCCAGGCTCCCCACCTGCAGGGGAGTCGCTTCACAGGTGGTGAAGCAGGTCTGCAGGTGTCTCTCTTTCTCTCCCCTTCTCTGTCTTTCCCTCCTCGCTCCATTTCTCTCTGTCCTATCCAACAACAATGACATCAATAACCACAACAAGGGCAGCAAAAGGGAAAATATTTTTTAAATTTTTTAAAAAAGAAACTGAATAGAGACTGTAGCAAAGAAATTAATCAACTAACAAAATGATTCCTTTTATTTGAATATATAGTGCAAATTTTATGATGATAAAGCTGAGGAAAGTTGACAAGCAAATAAAAATTAATTAACCCCTCATGTCTGATTGGCTTTGTAGTAAGCATTTCACCTAAAGATGTTTCCAAGGAAAATAAGTAAAGACTGTAAGGCCCAGAGATTGGAAATATATATATCAAGGATTTTCATGACAATCTTGATGGTGCTATTAACTCACCATAATGTCTCAAGATTTATGATCCAACACTGATTATAGAACTATGTTCATATGCTACACCTGTCACGAAAATAATAAGACTGAAAATAAGTGGAAACGTTGTGGAGCAAAAGGAACTGATACTTATAGGGCAGGCGGTCTAATGGCTACCCAAAGACAGCTCTAGAAAAATCACAAGGGAAAAAACATCAGAAGAAACTCTTGAGTAATATTTATTTGAGACATTTAAGTAAGAGTGTGAGAATACTGTAGAACGTTACACAACAGAACTAGTTAGAGCTGCTCTAAACAGAGCTAACTCACAGAGGTTAAATCTGTGAAAGGATTGCATAAACAGCTGAGGAAACTTGTTGATGATTACCTGGACGAGTGGTATCAGCATTGCCTGGGAACTTGTTAGAAATTAAGATGTAAAGTCTTCAGTCCAGATTTGCTGAATCCCAAATTCCAGAAAATGAGATCCAGAAACCCATGTTTTAACAAGCCCTCCTGATGATTCTGCGACAAAGTAAGTTTGAAAAAACAGTGATTTTACCACTGGTCATATCCACTGGGAGTTTCATCACAAGCCCTTGTGTGAGTTTCTTCAGGATGGTACCCTCACTATTAATTAGCAATGGTAGGGACTGTCCCACTCTCTGAAGGGAGGTTGGGTCATCCTACTCTACTGCTGATGGAAGATGTTCTGAAGTGAGTGCAGCCTAGATTGTTTCCAGCTGTGACTGTCTGTGAGCTCTCTGACAGAGACCTGAGCTTGTATAGGCTCTGGTGCTAAATATGAATATATATATATATATATATATATATATATATATATATATATATATATGCCCTGGGTTAGACTGATGTGGTAAATAGTTAATTTTGTTTATATATTTTCTTCAAGTTTGGGAGGTACTCTTTCTCTTAATCCTCCTTCTTAGCTCTATTCTCAATCCTGACACCATCTTTCCAGAAAATATTTCTAGTCTACCCCCATGCTAGCTAACAAGCTCAAGCAAAGATTGCGAAGACATGAGCTCTAAAGAACATACCTAAAATAGACTTCCTAGATTCCTTCCACCCCAAGCTCCCTACTTTCATCTGCTCTATTCCTACTTCATGGTCCCTGTTTTGTTAAACATTTTGTCCTGCTTTCTATCTTATGGCCTTTCAGTCACCAAGTTGCAGATGCTACTATGATTCTATCCTGAGTTCCCTGGGAATATGATCTTGCCAGTGCTACCTGATACCTCATCTGTTCCAAGCCCCACCCCACTAGGGAAAGATAGAAACAAGCTGGTAGTATGGATTGACCTGCCAATGCCCATGTTCAGCAGAGAAGCAATTACAGAAGCCAGAACTCCTTCCTTCTGCACCCCAAAAAGAATTTTGGTCCATACTCCCATAGGAAAAAAAACTAGAAGGGGAAGTAAACCAGAGTGCTCTGTATACCCATTCCAAAACATCTGTCACCAGAAATCTTGTTTTTATACCATCACTGAAAGGGAAGCAAATCTGGAAAACACCAGAGGAAGCTAGGCACAGTTTCTCTTGTCTGAGAGAGAAGAGGAGAAAGAGAAAGACACCCACAAGTAGTAATAGGTGTAAGGGTGACTTGGAAGTGAAGGCAGGACTGTTGGGAAAATGGGGGTGGGGATACATAGCTACAAATATAGATAAATAGTTATAGAATCAGCCCATATCAGTGACCTTGGGAAAACTGCTAGTTTCCAATGAAGGGGATAAGGACACAGAACTCTGGTGGTGGGAACCATATGGAATTATACCTCTATTATCTCACAATTGTGTAAATAAATATTAAATGATAAAAAAAATAAAACAGTGGTTTTAACTATCTAGGAAAGTTTTAACTTCCATTCTTTATCTGTTATTTTAGTTGTTCTTTACAAATGGGTAAGAGGCTATACAATCCTTTTCAAGTTCATGCAAGACACCTACTATTTTGTTAGTATCTGAATATTTTTCATCACTAGAAAACAGTGATCATGGGGCTGGGTGGTGGTGCACCTGGTTGAGTGCAGATGTTACCATGAGCAAGGACCCAGGTTTGAGCCCCCAGTCCCCACCTGCAGGAAGAAAAACTGGTAGGTAAAATAGGGCTGCAGGTGTCTTTCTCCCTCCCTGTCTCTCCCTTCCTTCTCAATGCCTTTCTGTCTCTAGCTAATAAATAAAAATTTAAAAAGGGAAAAAAGCGATCAGCACATAAACAAAGTGAATATCAGAAAACTAAAAATAAGTTTAGGATTTACAACTCAAACATATGTATAATGGTAACTATGTAGAACCTGAAGGCTTTATAATACATATTATTCATAGGAAGTACTTGATATAGAAGCAAGTTTTCTTTTATTTTGCATAGAGACAGAAGTTGAGAGGGTAGAGGAAAGTAGAGAGACACAAAGAAAGAGAAACACCTGCACCCTGCTTCAGTGAATCTCCCATACTACAGGTGGAGACCAGGGACTTGCATGAGGGTCTTTGCTCATGGTAACATGCACTTTGCCAGAAGCACCACCACCCAGCCCCAAATATCAAGTATTTTAAATTACTACTTTATCAGTCCAACAAATGAAACAAAATCACATTCAAGTAAAAAATAATTTAAGTCACATAAAAGTATATAATACACATATGTACACTGATTGTAACTAAGAATAATTTCCATGTTTCTGTCTTCTCTCCCTTTTCCTACTTTATAGATAACTACTAGAAAGGTACTTTTTCAAAGTTGATGGAGAAAATTACCATAAAAATTATCTTATCCGACTATGTTCTGGTTGCTCTTGTTTTACTTGTAATTCAGAAATCCCGTAGACTAAAAGGTGTATCTTTGAAGATCCATGTTCAAAAGTAAGATAGTATAGTCATTACAAAAATGACTTGCAGAGAAGGATAATTTCCATTTTAGATAAGTGCTGTTGTGAGTTATTTTTACTAACTAATTTGCTCTCATAAGCAGGTTATTTGGTCATATGTGAAAATGTAGAAATGTGCAGTAATGTACAGTTATTTGACTCCAACTAATTTTATTTTATCCTTTTAAACCAAGTTAACTATATTCACACAAAGACTACTAAACTCTGATGTTTTTCTAATTTCATAAGAGGTCATAGAATACTAAAATATACTACAAATATTTTATTTTGTCTATTTTCTGCTTTGTTACTTTTACATCCTGACATGAAGTACATTTAAATTTCCTTAACCTTGATGATAAGGTTCTCAATGTTACTTTAGATTAAGTACAGGGTTATTTATGATTCTCAAAACTGCCTTTAACAAATTATTTTCTTATATTACATTATATAATACACAAATGTATATTAATAACCTGCTCTTTTAATCATTTCTTACAGAAGGCTAAGAAAAAACATAGTTAAGATTAATCTAGCTGATAAATACAATTCTATAATGGTAGCGATTTTATTGAATAATGGATTAGTTTGCTCATAAAAATTGTTTTGAGTTATATTTTAAGAAATGTTTTGAAAGCTATTATTTGTTAATATTCCATTGGATTTCTTAAATTATACGAAAAGAAAAATTTCAAACTTAATTTTTAAACTGTAGAAAAAATATCCTGGTAAAATAGACACATATACTTTATTTTTATTACTGTTTTATAAGGGAGTAAAATCTCTAAAGTCTTCTCTGAACTGTTTTTCCCCTCCTTTGTTACAGGTCCACATTTTTTTTCAGCTCTCTTTATCTTTTAAAACACACACACACACACACACACACAAATGGATTTCTTAAACTCATCTGATCAGAACTTGACCTCAGAAGAACTGCTAAACAGGATGCCATCCAAAATCCTCGTGTCTTTCACTCTCTCCGCACTGGCCCTGATGACAATAACTATCAACTCCCTTGTGATTGCTGCAATTATTGTGACCCGGAAGCTACACCATCCAGCAAACTACTTAATATGTTCCCTTGCAGTCACAGATTTTCTCGTGGCTGTCCTGGTGATGCCTTTCAGCATTGTGTATATTGTGAGAGAGAGCTGGATCATGGGGCAAGTGGTCTGTGACATTTGGCTGAGCGTTGACATTACATGCTGCACGTGTTCCATCCTGCATCTTTCTGCTATAGCTTTGGATCGATATCGGGCAATCACAGATGCTGTTGAGTATGCCAGGAAAAGGACTCCCAAACATGCTGGCATTATGATTACAATAGTTTGGATTATATCAATTTTTATCTCTATGCCTCCTCTCTTCTGGAGGCATCAAAGGACTAACAGAGACGATGAGTGTGTCATCAAACATGACCACATTGTTTCCACAATTTACTCAACATTTGGAGCTTTCTACATCCCATTAACATTAATTTTGATACTCTACTACAAAATATACAAAGCAGCAAAGACATTATACCACAAGAGACAAGCAAGTCGGATTGTCAAGGAAGAATTGAATGGCCAAGTACTTTTGGACAGTAGTGAGAAAAGCACTAGACTGGCCTCTACATCCTACATGTTAGAAAAGTCTTTATCAGATCCATCAACTGACTATGATAAAATTCAAAGCACAGTGAAAAGTCCCAGGTCTCAACTGAAGCATGAGAAATCTTGGAGACGGCAAAAGATCTCAGGCACAAGAGAACGCAAAGCAGCCACTACCCTGGGATTAATCTTGAGTGCGTTTGTAATATGTTGGCTTCCATTTTTTGTAAAAGAATTGGTTGTTAACATCTGTGCAAAGTGCAAAATTTCTGAAGAAATGTCCAATTTTTTGACATGGCTTGGCTATCTCAATTCCCTTATAAATCCACTGATTTATACAATCTTCAATGAAGACTTTAAGAAAGCATTCCAAAAACTTGTGCGATGTCGATGTTAATTTAAAAGCAAGTTTGTGATTGACACATTGGGGGTGGGGGGAGAAAACTATTTGCAGTGAAGTATAAATTAATGCTAAATGATTGAACACCTAAACTTTTAGAAGGTAATAAACTGCTAAAATGATAAGAATGTAATTTATATTTAACAGTAACATGAACATAGACCTTACTGGTTTAAAGAGTTTTGGCCATTACTCTAGAATGCACAAATTAGAAAATGTCACTACTTATAAAAAAAAATTTTGCCTATGCAATATTAACAAAAAGATAACTGAAAAAATAGATAATTATTACTATTGTTGAGTGTGATTTTCCATGCTTATATCTTACAATAATTACAGAAAAGTTCTCCATGAATAATATACCTCCATCCATGATTTTTATATAACTATATTGTTCTATTAGATAATTATTTTAGATAAAAATATAATGCATCACAAAGCAGACATTTTTTTTTCTACCTAAACACTTTTGTCTCTTTTCTATCTCATCCTGGATAAAAAGGGGAAGGAGAGTGATGCCTCTTCCTTGGTAGGACAGAAGAAAATAAAAGTCAGAAGCTAATCTTGTCCTTGCATTTAGATAGCAAGGGCCAATCATAAGATGTTATGAGATGTTATAAGAGTTAGACCTGCAAAATCTAAAGTACAGCATACATACATATTTAATTCTTGTAAATATGAATTTATAGAAGAATGTTTTCTTTATCATGTATTATCAGCCATTGACATCAAAGCCTCACCCTAGCAATAACTCAAGGAATAGGGGTAGGTGTTCTAATTGTTCCATGTATATTTTGGAATCAAACTGAAGACACTAAGTACTCTGGGTTACTCACCGTAGTAATTATGCTCCTAATGTCTTTTTACAAGATAGTCACTTCTCTTCATACTAATGAGCTAAGTAGCAAGCTTTGCATGGTACTTTGCATTTCAGCAGCTTCCTATCTTCACTTAAACATTATTTTCCATTTATTATAAAGAGAATATGATTTTAAAAAAGAGGGAGTGAAATATGGTGGAAACTCTTGGAGTGTTCCATTGACTTTTGAAATTTTTGTAGTTTTCCAGTTGGTAGAAATGAATCTGCAAAGACTCATAGTATGTACTGTATAAATGATATATACACATATCTGTTTCCCACTTAGTTGCTCAATTTCTGCTTTTGCACCCCTCTATTGGCTGCTCCAGAGTAGTTTCTTAACTTTCCCTCCATATTAATACAGGGATTTGAACCACTTCTGAGATTCCATTTCATTTCATTTGAACCAGCCAGGTTATAGAATAGATCTTGGGGTACCGGGTGGTAATGCATCTGGGTAAGGCACATAGGGTCATGTGCAAGAACCCAGTTTAGAGCCCCCGCTCCCCACTCCCTACTCCCCACCTGCAAGGGGGAATCTTCACAAGTGGTGAAGCAAGTCTGTGGGTGTCTGTCTTTCTTTCCCCACTTCCTTTTTTTTTCTTTCCCCCTTCTTATCTCCCCTCCCCTCTCTGTTGTATCAAGTATACTAGAAAGGAAAAAAAAATGGAAAAAACATGGCCATGGAGCAGTGGGTTCACAGTACCAGCATTGAGATAACCCTGCTGGCAATAAGATATCTATATAAGATACATACTAGAAGACCCATTATCAGTCAACATTTTCTGAGAAGCAATCCATTTATTTCTTCCACCTCACAACTATATTTTTAAGTACAGTCATGCATCACTTACCAATGAGATATGACCTCATCATTGTGCAAATGCCATAGAATGTAATTCCATTCTTCTTCTAGCGTTTGCCCTTCTTCCGTAGCCAGTCAACAGCGTCAGGTTGAGCCTGATGTAAAGTTTCGAGACCTCCTTTGAATCTGGAGAGGTGGCAGTCATTGACTATGTGGGTCATAGTCTGTCTGGAGCCGCAGGGGCAGTTCGGGTCGTCCCTGGCTCCCCAGCGATGGAACATAGCGGCCCACCGGCCATGGCCTGTTCGATAGTGATTGAGGAGGGCCCAATCATAACGTAATTCCATAGACCTACATGATATAGCCTACTACACACTTAAACATAAGAACCACAACATCATATATCTTTATGTGGTACCTGACTGAATTCTTTCCTGGTGGGGTGCTTAAAAGTGCATTACTTTTAATCAAGCTACGACATTACTCACACTGTATCTATGACACATAATTTATACCAAATATTGATAGAGTACTTATTTTCTATAAGGCATTAAGCTGCACTACACATAAGATATAGGAAATGACATACTACACTTTGTTTCTTTAACATGTTTACAATCTAAAAGATGAAGTCAAAATACAAACATATAATAGAAAAGAAAAACAAAGATATGGCATAAATACTCTTCATGTAGTTATATATGATGGTTCAAAGTAAAATATCATGTCTGGTTAAAAAAATCAGGAAATCTTCATATGGAATGTATCTAAAATGGATTTAAACAAATAGCAATTGAGCAAAAGAAGTGAGAAAATATAATCCAGGTGGAGGCAACTTTAAGAGGTCAGACCACAACCTTAAAGTATTTGTTAAGGTCCATTCATGAAGTAACAATGAGTTTGATAGCTGTTTAGAGGAATAGAAGAAATTAAAAGATACATCAGCCATTACTATATCTGACTTTCAAAATGAGATAAGTAAGTCTTCCATTTGTTTGCTGCTTATCAGTGGATGGTTACTGACGCTTCTTAGCAGGAATATTACAAGTTTGGGACAATATGTATGCATGTATATTTGTATTGATTCAAAGAGGATATGGAGATAATAGTCTTGCTAGAAGCAAATAAGTAATTCAGACAGGAGGTGAAGAAATCATTAAATTGACTCTTTTTTTTTTAATTTAAGAAAGGATTAATTAGCAAAACCATAGGGTAGGAGGGGTACAACTCCACACAATTCCCACCACCCATAAATTGACTCTTCATGGGGATTCAAAGGGGAGAGAGTAGGAAGGCAAAATCTGTAGGATATATACTTTTTTTTTATTTGTGATTAATAGTGGGTTACAAGGCAGATTCTCACACTGCACACACCACCACCAAGGCTCTGTATCCCCACCCGTCCACCTCCAGAAGATAACCACCATCGTTCTCACAAAGTCTTAGGAACTTGTAAGACTTCTGGATTTCTCTCTCTCTCTCTCTTTTTTTTTTCTCTCTTTCTCCCACAAGTTCATATATTTCAGTTCTCTAGATGCCACATATTAGTGATATTATCCAATAGTGGTCTTTTTTTTTTTTTTTTTAACCAGAGCATTGTGGAGGACTGAGCCTGGGATTTTGGAGCCTCAGGCATCAAAGTCTCTTTGCATAACCATTATTGTTATCTACCCCCACGCTCCAGTAGTTGACTTTCATCTCTTATTTTGCTGAGCATAATCACCTCCAGTTCCATAGGATATATATTAATAATAGATTGAGGCAGGCATAAGGAGATACAAGAATCACTAAGATAATTTATTAGCAACTGAAACAAGGGAAAGGTTTGTTGGTAAAATGATCACTTCTGTTTATTAAGCACATAAAGACAAGTCAAAAGTCACCAACACTTCTTACTGAATAGTCTGGCACAAGACAAACAAACAAGCAGATGAGACCTGTCAGATACTCTGGACACCTCTTTTGTCCTCTTTACTCTTCATCTCTCAGACAATTCAATAGTGCTGACAGTCCAAAGACTGCTATTGTTTCTGCCATTCTCTGCTTATCTTCCTTCCCTCTTTGCACCAAAATTTGATTATGTGATTTATTTACTAAAACATCTTTTAAAGTTAACATAATCTATTTAAAATTCGTATTTCTACTGGAGAACCCAAAAGACCCAATCCATCTACCCAAAGGAACAAATGTCAAGCAAGCTGAGACTCATCCAACTGTACTGCACACCACTCTTAAGTTAGACCAAAGTTTACCTCTAGAAAAACAATACAGTAAGACTAGAAAGTCATATCTTTCTTCATAGATCCTAGGGGGAATAAAGTTTCTTACATCTGTATGTAGAAAACATTTTTAATATAAAGGAGTCACGACATATTGCAATAACCACCATTTTTATTGTGTGCTTTATTCATATGCTAAAAATACAGATCCTGCCATCTCTTATGTACAAATATGAGTGATTTCTCTTTAGTATTTTAAATGGTAGTTATTGTAGGGGACTTATCATCTGCAACTTGTACTTACTTTAAAATTAGTGAGGAACTGCTCACACATGATAGATATACGTCCCTGAATACATAGAGTGTATGTAATGAAATAAAATTTCAATGAAAATTTTCCAAGTTACTAAGTCCTGAGAATTTTTACAGAAATCTATTTAACCTCTATAACAAATATAAAATATAATATTGCATATATTTAACTGAAAAGTAGGAGAAAATATAATATAGGGACTAATTAAATATTAGATAGTGAATATATGCTTCCTGCTCATATTAAATACCAGCACCAAAAAACTTAAGTAGAAGTTTAATTTTTTTCACTGTGCTTCTTCAAGTTATTTTCAAATAGGGTTGGGGAAATAGTATTATGGTTATGCAAAGAGACTTTCATGCCTGAGGCACAAAAGGTCCCAGGCTTAATCCCCAGCACCACCATAAACCCATAAGCCAGAGCTGACCATTCCTTTGATAATAAATAAAAATATATTTTCATATAAAGGATATGTAAAAGGTAAACACTAAACACCAGAGAAAGATAGGATGTCAAGCTACTGGATGCTAAATATAATCTAGTATTTCATCATTTAGTTAGACATAAATCATGCTTGAGAGTTCTCTTCCTTTTTATGAATTATTGTTACCTTAGGACTGGTGTAAAAATATGGATTGTCTAGATTGATAGATACAGATATAAAGTCAATTTATAGTGCAGAGGTAGATAGCATAATGGTTGTGCAAATAGACTCTCATACCTGAGGCTCCAAAGTCCCAGTTTCAATCCCCCACACCACCATAAACCAGAGCTGACCAGTTCTCTGGTTAAAAAGATAAATAAAATTAAAATTAAAAAAATTAAAGTCAACTTCTATCTATGACCTTGGGAGAATGACTGCAGTTTCTAGAGGAAACACAGAACTCTGGCAGTGATAATGTGTAGAATTATACCACGATTGTCTTATAATCTTGTAAATTAATACTAAATCACTAGTAAAACACAAAAAAGGAATGAAATAAGTAAAAATCAAACAAATCTTCCTTTTCTATTCTGGTAAATTTTAGTACCTCACCTCTCCCTTCTCCTTGCTCTAAAGCGGGGGGGGAGTGGGGGGGCTTTTTTCTGCAATGGGTCATTTGTAAACTTAAAACATCATTATGAGCCATAGAAAATTATCAACGTAAAAGGTAGCTCTTAGGGTGGTAGCGCACTGGGTTAAGCGCACCTGGTGTAAAATGCAAGGACCACTTCAAGGACCCGGATTCGAGACCTTGACTCCCCACTTTCAGGGAGGTCACTTTACAAGCAGTGAAGCAGGTTTGCAGGTGTCTATCTTTCCCTCCCTATCTCTGTCTTCCCCTCCTCTCTCAATTCCTCTCTGTCCTAGCCAACAACAGCAACAGCAACAACAGCATTGGGGGAAAAAGTGGCCACTAAAAGCAGTGGATTGCACCAAGCCCCAGTGACAACCTTGGAGGAAAAAAAAAATAAAAGTTAGCACTTAATGTTGCTGTGAAAAAAGCTTCTGAATTTACTGAACTGAATCAGCCTTTGATTGCCTTGACAGGACCAGTCCAAATGATTTCATGTTCCATACAGAGTCCAAAAAATGAATGTTTTCCCCACCCCTGCTTTAAAAGAGCCATGTTATTCCTGCTTGCAAATTAAGTAAAGCTTTTGGAAACCCCTGTTGCAATTTTTTGCATATATCAGTTGTATTAGTTTCATTTTTTTTTTCTTTTCCTTTTTCTTTCTTTTCACCAGAGCGCTGCTTAACTCTTGGTTTATGATCACACTGAGGACTGAACCTTGGTGCCTCAGGCATGAAAATATTTTTGCATAACCTTTCTCCTATCTCCTTAGCCCTTAGTTCCATTTTTTTTTTCCCACTAGGATTATTTCTGGGGCTCAATACCTGACAACTCCACCACTCTCAGAGATAGAGGGTGAGAGACAAACATAGAGGAGGAGAGGAAGACGAGGAGATGCAGCAGCACTACTCATGAACCTTTCTCCTGTAGACACTCACACGTGGTAGACAAGGAATTGAACCCAGGTCCTCAGGGTCCCTGTGCCTGGTTACGTGCACGCTCTATAGGTGAACTGGCTTCCACTGCAATTTGAAGAAGCCTTTAGCAGAGCATCATTCCTCATATTCTAAGGCTCAATTTTAAACTTGTACCTTTGCATGTAAGAATTTTGTCAAAGGAAAGAAAATTAATTAGACATTAATTACTAGGAAATGTGTTAATTTCCTAAACTAGATACCATGAAATCAATGGCAATCATACTTTTTGGTGACTTGCTTTCCTCTGCTTTAAAGAATAAGCAATTCCCTCAAGACTTTTTTTTTTTTCCTTTAAACTTGTGGTCAGAGAGTCAGGCTTACTGAATTGAAGAAGAAAATATTTTCTTTAATATATCATAAATTTCTCCAAAAGTAATCCTGCTTAATGCAAAATGTGTCCCCATTAATTCATATTAGAGAATGTGTTTCTAATATCCTACTAAGCTAAAATAATTATATTCAGATCTTTATTTTGCCAGACAATATTGCTAAAACCAATCAGTATTTTTGTTATGAATAAAGTTTTTCTTGCAACACTGTACTCATTTTCTTGTTAATCAATATGCTTTTCCACATTAATTAAAATGAAAAAATATTGTTTATAAAAGTGTTTTACAACACTATAATAAATACTTGATTATTTTATATATAATATTTTCTCAACTTGATAGAACTTGAAATCAATCTGGTAAAGAAGAATTTTTTTTAAAGAATTAACACTCTCAGGTTAAGCTAGAAACCATTAAAATTATTTTTTTAAGTTTAATATCTTTATTAGAAACAGCAATAGTGCTGGACAGATAGTATAATGGTTATGCAAGAGGTTCTGATTGCCTGAGCCCCCAAAGTCTCAGGTTCAATCTCCCGCACCATCATAAACCAGAGCTGAGCAGTGCTTTAGTGAAGAAAGAGAGGGGGAAAGGAAGGATGAAAGGATGGAAGGACAGAAGGAAGGAGAAGGAAGGAAGGAAGGAAGGAAGGAAGTAAGGAAGGAAGGAAGGAAGGGCAAAAATATATCTTGTCGAAGAAAAAAAAAATATATATATATATATATATCTTGTCAAAGCAGTGGTTCCCTTGGTAGAGTGCATAAGCTAAAATGCCCAAGGACTGTGGTTCAAGCATCTGGTCCCTTCCTGCAAAAGGAACGCTTCTTAAGTGGTGAAGCAATGCTACAGGTGTCTCTCTCTCCCTTTCTATCTTCCCCCTTGCCTCTCAATTGCTTTCTGTCTCTATTAAAAAAAAAGTCTTTCATTAAGGTTTGTATTTAGTTAATTCCAATTGTTCCAATATTCTTTTTACTGTTGTCTGTTAATATTTATAAACTATGGTAGCTTATATTCATTACCCAAAATTATCCTTACTATTTTATTTTATATATTGCATCAGTAGTAATTATCACAGAGTCATGATTATATTAATGAATCTGTTGTGGGATTTCCCTCACAGAAACCTATTTAATAAAGGAAGATTTTATTCCGTGTGTGTGTGTGTGTGTGTGTGTGTGTGTGTGTGTGTGACAGAGAGAGAGAGAGAGAGAGAGAGAGAGAAAGAAAGAAAGAAAGAAAGAGACTTTCTTCTTTGCATTAGATGGATTGGCTAGAATTCCCATAGGTCTTTGACCCTTGCGTAGACAGAGTGAGTGTATGTGTGTGTGTGTGTGTGTGTGTGTTAAAAAAAAAAAAAAGGGTGAAGGAGATAATATAGTGGTTATGCAAAGAGAGTATCACACCTGAGACTCCGAAGTCCCAGATTCAGCGCTCCACACACCACCATAAGCCAGAACTGAGCAGTGCGCTCTCTCTCTCTCTCTCTCTCTCTCTCTCTCTCTCGCTCTCTCTCGCTCTCTCGCTCTCGCTCTCTCTCGCTCTCTCTCTCTCTCTCGCTCTCTCTCGCTCTCTCGCTCTCTCTCTCTCTCTCGCTCTCTCTCGCTCTCTCGCTCTCGCTCTCTCTCGCTCTCTCTCTCTCTCTCTCTCTCTCTCGCTCTCTCTCTCTCTCTCGCTCTCTCTCGCTCTCTCGCTCTCGCTCTCTCTCGCTCTCTCTCTCTCTCTCTCTCTCTCTCGCTCTCTCTCTCTCGCTCTCTCTCGCTCTCTCGCTCTCGCTCTCTCTCGCTCTCTCTCGCTCTCTCGCTCTCGCTCTCGCTGTCTCTCTCTCTTCCTCCCTCCCTCCCCTCTCTCAATTTCTCTCTGTCCTACCAAATAATAGGAAAATTAAAAAATTTTTTTTACTTGTGCAAAAGAGTCACCTGAGATGCTTACTACACAGTCTCCCACAAAGATCTTCACTCTGTGAGACAGGGTGGAGCCACAGAATCAGTCTTCACCCAGGTTCTCCAGTCATTCTAATGAAGATAGATCTGGAAACTTATCGAGAAATCACTGCAACCCACTAGCTGTGGACATTTTATAGTAACAAAAAGTAAAATCTCGCCACCATTACAGAGGCAGAGTTCCATTCAGCATCCAGAGCTCTACTTTGCTGCTACCTCTAAAGAGGTTAATGCGAAACAGAAAAGAATTAGAAATCATATCACCATTGCTGAGTGGATTAAAAAGCAAGTAGGTTCGTAAGAACAAAACAAATAAAAAACTATTACGGAATCCCGAGGGAGTCTAGGCAGTAGCTTAGCAGGTTAAGCGCATGTGGTGCGAAGCGGAAGGAGCAGCATAAGGATCCCAGTTCAAGCTGGCTCGGGACCTGCAGGGGAGTCGCTTCACAAGCGGTGGAGCAGGTCTGCAGGTGTCTTTCTCTCTCCCTCTCTGCCTTCCCTTCCTCTCTCTATTTCTCTCTGTCCTATCTAACAACGACGACATCAATAACAACAACAATAATAACTACAACAACAACAATAAAAAAACAAGGGCAACAAAAGGGAAAATAAATAAATGTTTAAAAAAAAAAGAAGATGCGCTAAGCTCTGTGAAATTAAAAAAAAAAAAAAAAACTATTATCTAGTCCCAAGCAGTATGGGATTTAGATTTTACTAGAAGAACAATAAAACTTTTTAAAATTTCTTTATTGGGGGATTAATGTTTTACAGTCAACAGTAAATACAATAGTTTCTACATGCATAACATTTCCCAGTTTTCCACATAATAACACAACCCCCAATAGGTCCTCTGCCTTGATGTTCCAGGACCTGAACCTTCCCCCCACCTACCCCAGAGTCTTTTACTTTGGTGCAATACACAATAAAACTTTTTTTTATATCACATATGAAGCAACAACTTAAAGGAGAACTTCCTAGGGTTTTTTTTTTTTAATAATAGTTTAGTTTAGTTTATTTAACCAGAACACTGCTCAGCTCTGGCTTATGGTGGTATGAAGCATTGAACCTGAGTCCTTGGAGAATCAGGCATGAGGGTCTCTCTGCATGGCCATTATACTATCTATCCCCACCCTCTCTGTAGGTTTTCTAAGCCTAAATTGAGAATCCTGATTTTGTAAAATTGACTCTAAGCAAACTTCATCTATCCTTCAGATTCAAGTTGAGAGAGTAAGGAGATAGCACTAAATAAAGTAAGAACTTGAAAGAAAAAAAAAGAGAATCACAAAATGTAAATTAAGACTAATATTGTTCTTTATGACAGGTCTGAAATGAGTCAGGGCACATTTAACACAAAATGTTGTGTTCCACATGGTGCACTGCCTTGTTCTGAATCTGAAGAAAACTGAGCAGGTCCCAGCTCTTGGCTTACCCCCAAATCTCTATTGTTGACAGTGCAGTTAATCTCCAACAACCCTGCACCACAGCTACAGAAATTCCACGTTTCTGGAGGTTCATTCACCAGCCTCTTTCCTTGCTAGGTCTTCCGCTTGGTGTTAGTAAAAGTCTGGCATCATCCAAACTTGTCTAGCTTTCTTGAAGGATGCACTACAATCCATCAACCCTTTTAATAAATTATTCCAGCATTTACTTCTTCTATGAATAGCTCTGGAAGTGATTTACAATATACTTGAGGATCAAGGTTTTATACTAATATTTGTAAGTATACTATGAAGAAGACTTTTATTTCAAATGAGAATTTCCTCTTGATGAGAGCAAGCCCAGAGGCTTGATTTTAGAATCTACCAAATTCAAAAAAAAAAAAAGTGCTACTCATCTACAGGAGAACATTAACATTTAGAGAAACTGCCTATAATAATTTCATTATTGCTTATTGCATTTGATCAAGACTCTTCCTTGGCTTTTAGAATCTTAATGCCAATAGTAAAAGTTATCAATCTTTAGGAAATCTTTTCACCTTCCCTTCATTACAACAACATCTTCTCTAGTTTCTTTCTTCATACTCTTTGCAATGTACCTTGATCATTCTTGTCTCTGTTACTCTTTTTAAAATATTTTTATGTGTCGTGTGTGTGTGTGTGTGTGTGTGTGTGTGTGTGTATGTGTGTTTCCACCAGGGTGGAACTTGTGAAACTATGTTTTTCTATAGTCTTTGTTTTTCAGTGATTGAGGAATATCTTCCTGACATGAAATATGTGACAGTCATACAATGCTGATTTTCTGGAATTATCTAAATATAATGAAAAATTTTGATAAGCTGCTCAGCAACTATATATAATTATTGATGCATACTTTTTTTTTCTTTCCTTTTTGTCTCCTGGGTTATCGCTGGGGCTCGGTGCCTACACGATAAATCTACTGCTCCTGTGGCTATTTTTTCTATTATTTTTTTTTTATACAACAGAGAGAAATTGAGAGGGAAGGGGAAGATAGGGAGAGAGAAAGACAGCTGTAGACCTGCTTCACCTCTTGTGAAATGACCTTCCTGCAGGTGGGGAAACGGGGCTGCAAAAGGGATCTTTGCCGGGGTCCTTTCGCTTTGTACTATGTTCGTTTAATCTGATGCACCACCACCCGCCACCCTGACCCATACGTTATTTGAAATGCTTTAAATTGCTCATTTCTAAGGATAATATCTTTATTGATATTTTAGAAAGGTTTTTCTTTTTTTTTTTTTTCCATTTCTATAGGGGTTTACACCAGTCATTGACATGGGGAAATTTCTCATCTGCCTTTGAAAGTTCTCTGCAGAATTCTCTTTTTTACTAGTGCTTTAGTATTTATTTACAAAATTACAAGACAACAGGGGTATAATTCCACACCTTTCCTACCACCGGAGTTCCCTGTCCTTATTCCTCTACTGGAAACTGCAGTGATTTCCCCAAGATCACAGATATGGGTTGACTATTAATTCTGTATCTTTATACTTTTATATTTATATTATATTATAGTTATTTCTGTAACTATAAACACACACACACACACATATATATATATTTGCCTTTTTTTTTTCCAATGGCCCTACCTTCTCTTCCTTTCTAAATCAGACCCATGTGTCCTTCCTTTTTTTCCCCTCTTCTCTTTCAGGGCCAGGATAGTATTGGGGTTTAGACCTCTCTATTCATCTTCCCTTAACATTTCTCCCCCTCTGGGAGTACGGACTAAAATTCTTTATGAGGTGCAGAAGCTGAGAGTTCTGGCTTCTATAATTGCTTCTCTGCTGGGCATGGACATTGGCAGATGAATCCATACCTTGTGGGGTAGGATTCTGGAGAGGTGATGTTCTGGGACTTAATGGGGAGGTGATCTGCCCAGGGAAGTCAGGGTGGAATCATAGTATCTGCAGAACACTCTTCCACACAGCTTAGGTCCTTGTATATTATTATCGTGCATCTGGATGCCAAATTTCTCTTCAGCTCCTCCCCTCATTCCTTTCTCCCAAAGTCCTTTTCTTCCAGTCCAACTTTGACGTTGTGTTCCTCCTTCTCATCCTTACTTATTAACTCCTGCCTGTAAGTGAGATCATCAGGCACTTGTCCTCTCTTTGCCTTTTTTCACTTAGCATGATGTTAGACAGGTTTTCTAAAACACAGTTATACTGAAATTAAGCTATTGACTCTCAGTGCACAGATAGTGAAACCAGTCCTTTTCTTAACCCTCTTCAGCCCCATTCCCTCTATTCCACATATTTTATGTGGATGGAAAAAAAGATAGTTATACAGGGAAAACTTTTCTGTACTAAAGTAAAGAGAGAGAGAGACAGAGACAGAGAGAGAAGGCAATGGTACTTCAAATCTAAAATGAAACATTTCTTACTTCCCAGGGAATTCTAGAAATCGTTCTTTATATTTTAATAAGCTGAAGTAACACATTTCGTAAATAACAGTTTCATTTAGTTCGAGCATCGTGAATGGTAATAAGTAACAGACCCAACACCTACTCATCGGCTTACATTATTACGGCAGAAGCACATCTAGGCTGAAAAAGCATAAAAATGCTTCGAAACTGTCTAACTCCCCAGGAAGCACCTGAGAATCACTCCAACAATGGGCGGGCGTGGTGTGTCCACTCCGGTTACGTAGCTGAACTCCTTTTTGTCTCTGAATTACTTGGGTTCTGATATTCCTGAACATAGGAGACAGAAGAACACTTGCACTTCATGTTGTTTTTAGCTCTTGTGTTTCTTTTCTTTTTTTTAATATTTATTTATTCCCTTTTGTTGCCCTTGTTTTATTGTTATAGTTATTATTGTTATTGTCATTGTTGGATGGGACAGAGAGAAATGGAGAGAGGAAGGGAAGACAGAGAGGGAGAGAGAAAGACAGACACCTGCAGACCTGTTTCACTGCTTGTGAAACGAGGCTCCTGCAGGTGAGGAGCCTGGGGCTCCAACCGGGATCCTTATGCAGGTCCTTGTGCTTTGCGCCACGTGCGCTTAACCCGCTGCGCTACCGCCCGACTCTCCGTGTTTCTTTTCATAATGATGTCTCCAAATATAATGCCAAAGCTCAGCACTGAGTTTCTGTGTTTAACTTGATTTTGTTTTTCATTATGTCTTACTAACAATCTCAAAGTTTAGGTACTAGCCTACTCTTCATACTTATGCAAAAATAAATTATGAAAGCATGCATACATTAGGAACTTTTTGCCCACTCTCCTCACTTCAGAGTAAAATGTTTGGATATTCACCTTAAATCAATAATTAACTTCCTACATTTGTGTTTTCTACTGAGTAATGTCTGAACTAGAGTTGTATGTGAACACTATTAAACCTGGCCAAAAACTTCAAATGCATTTTCTTTCTCTAAAGCTTTCAAGTAAAGAAAAATAATGCAGCAGTCATTATCTTTAGTCAAAAAGAAAAAAAAAGATGTGACAACTTACTTCAGCTTACTTTAGCATTGAAATAGTAATTGACAAAAATATAGAAAATATTCAAACATGAATTCTAATAGTCTTTGAAATATAAAACTTGATTCAATTTGTTGTTGTTGAGATGGTAACAAAAATAAATTTATGCTGCAATCTGATATTGTTTCACCCCAAAATAATAATATGTGAAATAAACTACATTCTTCTGATAATGAATGTTGGCTTTTAAATTAATGGTTTCTGAATTCCTATAGCATCTCATTTAAAATACTACAAGGAAAAAATAAAAACATATAGCCAGCATGGATGTGATGTATCCAAGTGTTTCTTTGTGTTTCTTTTTATGGTGTTTTTGAATGCCAGAGCTATGAAATGAATCTCTCACTTGACCATGCAACCTATAATGACTTCACTTCTAATCACTTTATTCCACTCAAAGAATTAAGAACAAAGACATTTCCATTCACTTTACAGAATGAAAGTAAACAGCAAAAAAAAAAATTAATTGAAAGCAGGTAATAAAACACTGCCACTAAGTAAGATGTGAGAGCAAATGGAATTATCCCACGCCTGCATTGTGCTTTGTGATGAGTTCCAACATTTCAAGAACAGTTTTGAGTCTAATCACATTGAATCATGTAATACATTGGGGGGGGGGGAAGTTGCAGCTTTTTCTCTAAAATATTAATAAAGACAGCTGGGGAAAAAAATGGTTAACAAGAAAAAAGAGAAAGGACTACCTGCTATTTATATAAGATTTTTGCATATATTCCATAGAGAAAGGCATATCTTCAAACAATATTAAGGAACCTAGATAAACAGAAACATGGAACTAGGAGATAGAGGTTAACATGGCATCTACTCTCAGTGAATTATACTTCCTTGAAAGATGTGAGTTTTGGAGACATATTTGGCCTTCTTCTGGCCAGTGAGGCACAGGGGCTCCAGGAGAGAACTGGGCAGCATGCAGCAAAGGTTATAAGCAATTTAGTCAACAACTTGTTTGGCTTTATATTTTAACTCTCTTTTTAGCCACCAGGTTCCAGACGCTACCATGATGCCAACCAGACTTCCCTAGGCAGACGACCCCACCAATGTGTCCTGGAGAGCCCTGCTTCCCTAGAGCCCTGCCCCACTAAGGAAAGAGAGAGTCTGGGTGGGAGTATGGATCGACCTGCCAATGCCCATATTGTGAGGAAGCAATTACAGAAGCCAGACCTTCAACTTTCTGCACCCCATAATGACCCTGGGTCCATACTCCCAGAGGGTTGAAAAATGGGAGAGCTATCAGGGGAGGGGATGGGATACCGAGATCTGGTGGTGGGAACTGTGTGGAGTTGTACCCCTCTTATCCTATGGGTTTTTTTGTCCGTGTTTCCTTTTTATAAATAAAAAAAGAAAGAGAGAGAGAGAGAGCAAGAGAGAGAGAGAGAGAGAAAGGAAGGAAGGAAGAAAGAAAGAAAGAATTTTATTGGAATAAACAAGCTAAGCAGTCACCAAGAAAAGGAAAAGAGGACAGTAAAAAAAGAGTTATGTACTTCAAAGGTGAGACAGAGGAAGATGTGTCAGCAAGGAGAGAGACAACTGCCTACTTGAACAAGAATACATTGATTATATATGTTTCACTTGAAAATTGGGCCCTGTGGGAAACAATGTAACCCTAACTCAGGAGTCAGGGGCAGATTTATGTTCTATTCAATTACCAGGTGTGGGAGCCTTGCCTTTTGATATTCAGAATAAATTGAAGCTGACAGCTAGTTTTTGAGCTTATAAGTGTCTTAAGCCTGGATGTTTTCTGACCAACATCTGAACTGTCAGTATGCTGTCAGCCTTGCAAAAGCCTTTTTTATAATTTTATGTCACAGCAAGTTTATTTTATTTTCTTTGTTGTTTGTTAATTCCCCCCTCCCCTTTTTCCCTTAGTTCTCCTGCTTTGATGACAGTTCCCATTTAGAATCCTAAGCTGTGGTTTAGTTTATGGAGTTTTAAGGACTTCTTGAAACTTGTTTATTGAATTGCTATCTACAAGCATAGCTCCATGATCACATCTGCCCCCTAGCGTTCAGTTTAGAGATTGGCCCATTCCAAAATTGTGGAGTTGAGAGTTGGAAAAAAATACAATGTCAGAACATCCCTGATTGGGGTGGGTGGGGTGGAGATCTGGACTTGACATCAGTGACTGGTTTGATAGGAAAGTGTCTTAACAATGCTAAAACTGGAGCATTTACTTCCTTCTAGTTATCATGCTGGCAACTGTTGGAACATAGTGGGTTTTTGTTGAATCTTCTCAACTGTATTTTGTCAGTTTAATTCAGCTGAATGTTATCTTTGAGGCACTAGTGTAATCCAGCAAAACTTGAAATGCCATTGTTATTCATCTGAAAATATGAACACTCTATCCCTCTTATCCTATGGTTTTGTCAGTGTTTCCTTTCTATAAATAATATATATGTGTATACATATACATATACATATACATATACATATACACTCATAACACGTTTTGACGCTGGTCTTAAGAGACTTTACAGGGTTTGTCTAAAGCAGAATCTTTCCAGGGCCATAAAGCACCTGGATAAATGCTGTTTAGCCAAATGCAGAGCCAGGTTGCAGATGTCCTCACGGCGTGGAAAGAGATTTAGATGCTATGGTTTCTTTCTCTCTTAGTTACTTTCTGAAAAAGTTAGGCCTGGCCAGTGAAACCCCAGAGATGACAAAAAAAATAATTAATTTGTCTTAGTTAAAATAAAACAACTTTTCCAGTTAAAAATGAGCAAAGCCTTATTCAGGAAAAAAAAAAGATTTATAACGTGAATTTTTCTAGCTCTTTTCAAAATATTTGAGAATAGGTTTAGAAAAAAATCTTTCTTAGAAACATGGCAGAGAAAGAGATTTAAATAAATGGCCACCCTCTGAGAAACAAGTCATCATAAAGCTTTTATATTTTTCCTTTCTAATTCTTTCCCTCTCATTCTTTTTCTCTCTCTTCCTTTTAAATAATCTGCAAGTTGATTATGAGGGAACTTACTTTCAGATTTTTTTTTCAGTTAAACTTCTTGGGGTACATTACAATATATATGTATGTATAGATTGATTTATTTGATGAATTCTTGTAATTTCTAAATCTGTTTCTTCAAATAACAGAAGTTGATCAATGACTGCCAGGGGCTTGGGGGCTGGGTGTCAGGGATGGTGGTGTGTAGGGGATGAGGAATGGTTGCATAAGGCATATAGGATTTGTTCAGGCAGTACAAAAAGTTTTCTAAAATCTAATATAGGGAGCCAGGCAATGGCACACCTGGTTGAGTGCACACATTACAGTGTGCAAGGACCCAGGTTCAAGCCCCTGGTCCCCAACTACAGAGGGGAAGCTTCACAAGTGGTGAAGCAGGGCTGCAGTTGTCCGTTTCTTTCTCTCTCTAACTCCTCCTCCCCCGTCCTCAATTTCTGTCTCTATCCAATAATAAATAAGTAAATAATATATTTTTAATAACATTTTTTAAAATAAGTAAAATACGTGGTCTGGGAGGTAGCATAGTGGATAAAGTATTGGATTCTCAACCATGAGGTCCTGGGGTCAATCTCGGGCAGCACATGTACCAAAGTGATGTCTGGTTCTTTCTCTCCTGTCTTTCTCATGAATAAATAAATTATCTTAAAAATAAATAAATAAGTAAAAAATAAGAAAAATAGGGCATAGGTTGATAGCCTAATGGTTATGCAAAGAGACTCTTATGCCTGTGGCTCCAAAGTCTCAGGTTTAATCCCCTGCACCACCATTAACCAGAGCTGAAAATGGCTCTGGTACAAAAAAAAAAAAAAGCAATAAATAAATAATAAGTAAAATAAAATCTAATATAGTACCGGCTGGATTATTTTTGTGAATATACAAAAATCATTCGGGCTGTAGCTCAGCAGGTTAAGCGCAGGTGGCACAAAGCACAAGGACCAGCGTGGGGATCCCGGTTCCAACCCCCGGCTCCCCACCTACAGGGGAGTCGCTTCACAGGTGGTGAAGCAGGTCTGCAGATGTCTATCTTTCTCTCCCCCTCTCTGTCTTCCCCTCCTCTCTCCATTTCTCTCTGTCCTGTCCAACAACGATGACCTCAATAACTACAACAATAAAACAATAGGGTAACAAAAGGGAATAAATAAATATTTAAAAAGAAAATCACTGAACTGCATGTTTCAGTAAATTGTTCCAGTCACACTGTTGTCCTCTAAATGTTAAAAAGAACAAATACAAATTCTAACCTGGCCACTTTCTGCAACCAGAAGTCCCAGTTAGATGCTAAGCATTTGATCCTGTCCTGTGTTTTATGTATTTCTGCTTCATCAAATCTAAGTTTTAATTCTATGAAATTTTGTGTAAAATCATCCAGAGTTTTAAATTTGTATTTTTCATTTCTAGGGCTGTTGAGTTGTTTTGTTTTTGTGACTATTGAGTTTTTACACATCCATTCTTTACTTGCAATTTTACGATTTTTTTGAAACATTTTAAGTAATGCTTTTTCCCTCTGACAGTCGCAGTATCTGAAGATTTTGAGCATTCACACTGTTTAAACTTCTTATTCACTTTGCCTTGTTTTCCTCTGTGTTGATTTTTCTTTTTCTCTATGCTTTGAGCTATCATTTTTCTTTGTACTTGATCAACTGGAATTACTTTGAGACCTGGAATAAAACTGGATCCTTTCACATGAGGAACTGCGTTCATTTCTGTCAGGCATTTGTCAGTGCTGTATCGATTAATTTAGTGTTGAATAGCAGATGGTGTGAATTCAGGATGTCAGACCCTTACTGGAGACCTGGTTTCTGAGTTCTTTTCTGGGATTCTATCATATACAGATCATGGGGCTGACTATTATTCCAACACTGCAAGCTCTACTAAAGACAGTAAGCTTACTGGTACTTTTGTCTCTGATAATTATTCAAGGATGTAGTTAAAGGTGTGTTGTTGTGAGTTAATCCTTATTTTTCTCAGGATCACCTACTTAACTACTCAGTGGTCGTATTTCCAAATTGGTGGCATTAGATTCATTTTCCCCAGTAATTCTCTGGAGATAAAGGCAAGTTTATAGTACATAACATTGAGGGACAGGAGATACCTGGAGGGTACCACCCAGAAAATGGGAGGGGTGACTTGGAAAGGTAAAGCAGTATCTTTCCAAGGGTGTTGAAAGCTAAACCTTCTGAGCTGCTGGCTTTTTTCTTTTCAGATCATCATGTGAGCAGTAATTCAGATTCTCTCTCTCTCTCTCTCTCTCTCTCTCTCCCCCCCTCACATCCAAACACATGAATGTTCTCAGTTTTCCCAAATAAAATTTCCCCCCTTTCTCATTCTCTCTCTCTCTTTCTCCCTTTCACATCCAAACACGTGAATGTTCTCAGATTTCCCAAATAAAATTTAAAATTCCTGAAAAATATGCGCTCTCCTCAATTATTTGTTGAGATAATGTGTGACGACCTTTTTAAATGTTGGGAAGACAAACATCGGTCCCCCTCCCCTCAAAAAACAATATGACGGTATTTTTTTGGTTTCTAGCTTTGACCCCCATTTAATCTTATTTATGATACTACGTTGAGGCCTTCCTTTGTTTTATTCACTGCTGGTAATAAGTTTCATCCTCCAGCACTTTTTTTTTTAGTGATTTATTTGATTATTAACTTAGGTACTAAGGAATCTTGCTTATCTCCATGTCTTTAACCAAGTAAAATGCACTTTAAAATTACTATCCTGTAATAAAATAGTTCTCTTTATGAATAGCATCTTTTTATATAGCTAGTAGTCAACAATATGTATCTGTGAATAATGGCATACATATTACAAGATAACAAGAGTGCTGTTCCATATAACGTTTCTATACTCAAGGAAGAAAATACAAGTAGGGATGATACATAAAATTATTATTTGTCCTGGAAGTGACATGGTTGTAGGTATTGTATATTATAGCTCACTGGCAGAATCAGATTTCCCAGTATATCGAGGCAATGAGCACTCCCTGACTATTCGGGAGGGGGAGATCTAAAAATACCAAAGGATTAAAAAACTACCAAAAGGGAGTCGGGCGGTAGAGCAGCGGGTTAAGCGCAGGTGGCGCAAAGCGCAAGGACCAGCATGAGGATCCGGGTTGGAGCCCCCGGCTCCCCACCTGCAGGGGCGTCGCTTCACAAGCCGAGAAGCAGGTCTGCTGGTGTCTTTCTCTCCCCCTCTCCGTCTTCCCCTCCTCTCTCCATTTCTGTCTGTCCTATCCTACAACGACATCAATAACAACAACAATAATAACTATAACAATACAACAAAAGGGAAAATATATAAATAAATAAATAAATATTTTAAAAAAGAAAAAGGAGTCGGGCGGTAGCGCAGCGGATTAAATGCACATGGTGCAAAGCGCAAGGACCAGTTAGGATCCCGATTCAAGCCCGGGGCTCCCCACCTGCAGGGGAGTTGTTTCAGAGGTGGTGAAGCAGGTCTGCAGGTGTCTCTCTCTCTCTCTCTTCCTCTCTATCTCCCCCTTCTGTCTCAATTTCTCTGTCTCTATCCAATAAGAAAGAAAGAAAGAAAGAAAGAAAGAAAGAAAGAAAGAAAGAAAGAAAGAAAGAGAAAGAGAAAAGAAAAGTAAAGAAAAAAAGAAAAAATTAATTTAAAAAAAAACTACCAAAGGGAGTCGGGCTGTTGCGCAGCGGGTTAAGCGCAGGTGGCTCAGAGCACAAGGACCGGCATAAGGATCCCGGTTCGAACCCCGGCTCCCCACCTGCAGGGGAGTCGCTTCACAGGCGGGGAAGCAGGTCTGCAGGTGTCTTTCTCTCCTCCTCTCTGTCTTCCCCTCCTCTCTCCATTTCTCTCTGTCCTATCCAACAACGACAACAACAATAATAACTACAACAATAAAAAAACAACAAGGGCAACAAAAGGGAATAAATAAATAAAATAAATTAAAAAATAAAATAAAATAAAAAACTACCAAAAATAAATTTAAGTACTTTTCCACTAACAACTAGCCCAGTACTTATTTTATTATTTAAAAAGTAACCACAAACAAAAATCATCTTATAACAATAAAATCATTCAGAGTTCATTGAAAACAATGTAAATCAACTTTGTTGCTTTTGTCACAATCAACAACCACCACTACAAACTGTAGTTTAAAGTATTTGTTGTGCTACTATTTGCTGCCCTCTGCAGGTCAGTTTATAGCTCACAACCAATAAGAAGTCCAAGGAAAAAAAAAAAAGAAACAAAATCTTACATTGCTATTGGAATGTGTGTTAATAAGCTAGAAATAAGAATGTTTCCACCTTCTGCACCCCATAATGGTCCCGGGCCCATGTTCCCAGAGAGGTAAAGAATGGGAAGGGTTCCAGTGGAGGGGATGGGATGTGGAACTCTGGTGGTGGAAAATGTGTGGAATTTTACCCCCTTATCCTATGGTTTTGTCGTTATTTTCTACTTTTTATTTTATAAGTAAATTTAAAACAATTTTTAAAAGAAATATGAATGTTCATAAAATACCAATGTATTTCTATTTCTGTTGCACAGTTTATATATAACTTGGAACAATTGTTAGATGATTACAAAATGGAGACTATTTTCTTATGAAATTTAAGAAGATAATGGACATGTTCATGATTAGTCAATAATTTGTTTGGCTTTATATGTTAACTGTTTTTTCAGCCACCAGGTTCCAGATGTTACCATGATACCAACCAGACTTCCCTGGGCAGACGACCCCACCAATGTGTCCTGGAGCCCCACTTCCCCAGAGCTCTGTCCTACTAGGGAAAGAGAGAAACAGGCTGGGAGTATGCATAGACCTATCAACGCCAACGTTCAGCAAGGAATCAATTCCAGAAGCCAGACCTTCCACCTTCTGCACCCCATAATGACCCTGGGTCCATACTTCCAGAGGGATAAAGAATAGGAAAGTTCTCAGGGGAGGGGAGGGGATACAGAGTTCTGGTGGGGATTGTACCCCTCTTATACTATGTTTTTTGTCAGTGTTTCTATTTTATAAATACAAATTTAAAAAAAGAGATGTGTTCAAGTTGGAAGTTATGTAGTTTGATTTTAAAATACTAGGATAGGTGATATGTTTAAATATGTGAAGCATTTCTAGATCAATTGTTCCTGCATTTACTTTTATTAGATGATTCTACCTCATTCAAAGAAATTTCTCTGGCATAAATGTTAAATAATGGCTGGGGCCAGGTGGCGCACCTGGTTAAGCACACACATTACAGTGCATAAGGACCCAGGTTCAAGCTCCGGGTCCCCACTTACAGGGGAAAAGCTTCACAAGTGGTGAAGCTGCCTCTTTCCATCTCTATCTTCCTCTCTCAATTTCTCTCTGTCTCTATCCAATAAAAAAAAAATAAGAAATAGATTTTAAAAAATAATAATGGCCTTCAAATTCAGATGCCGTGGTGCAAGATAATATGAAAGGAATTATGAAAGGAATTAAAGGAATATTTGTTCTTTTCTGTCCTTCTCATGATTAAGTTGAAAAATATGGGGGGGCGGCGGCGGCGGCGGCGGCGGCGGCGGCGGCGGCGGCGGCGGCGGCGGCGGCGGCGGCGGCGGCGGCGGCGGCGGCGGCGGCGGCGGCGGCGGCGGCGGCGGCGGCGGCGGCGGCGGCGGCGGCGGCGGCGGCGGCGGCGGCGGCGGCGCACCGCACCTGGGCATCTGGTTGACCGCACACATTACAATTCATAAGGACCCAAGTCCAAGTCTCTGGTCCCCACCTGTGGGGGAAAGCTTCACAAATGGTGAAGCAGTGCTGCATGTGTCTCTCTGTCTCCCTCCCTTTCTATCTCCCCCTTCCCTCTAGATTTCTGGCTGTCTCAATCCAACAAATAAAGATAATAAAAATAAAAATTAAAAAATATATTTAAAAAAGAAAAATATGAAGAGGATAACATAAAATTTCGGCTTTATTGAGAAGATTCAAAAAGTAAAAATTTTCTGCATCTTATTTCCTGCTTTATATATCATCCAAAACAAGAGCAAATTAAGAGGTCGTACAGAATTTTCTTTTCTAGAAGAGTGCTATAGTATCTCCTCTAATTTTTCATTAGTGATTTAATAGTGACTACCAAGACTGTAAGATAACAGGGGTACAATTCCCACCACCAGAGTCCCATGTCCCATCCCCTCCATTGGAAACTTCTCTTTTTTTTTTTCTTTTTTATCCCTCTGGGGATATGGACCAAACTTCTCTATGGGGTACAAAAGGTGGAAGGCCTGTCTTCTGCAATTGCTTCTCCAATGGACATGGACATTGGCAGGTCAATCCAACACCCCCCCCCCCAGCCTGTTTCTATCTTTCCTGAGTGGGTACAGCAATGGAGAGATGAGGTTCCTGGGCAAGATAAAGACATCATCTGCCCAGGTAAGTCAAGATGGCATCACAGTAGTGACTGAAACTTGGTGGCTGAAAGGCAGTAAGATATAAAACAGCACAAATTGTTAATAAAAATTGTTAATAAACAGGCACCCAGTGGTCCAGGAGGTGGCGCAGTGGGTAAAGCGCTGGACTCTCAAGCATGAGGTCCAGAGTTCGATCCCCAACAGCACATGTACCAGAGTGATGTCTGGTTCTCTGGTTCTTTCTCTTTCTCCTGTCTTTCTCATTAATAAGTAAAATCTTTAAAAAAAAAAAAAAAAAAAAAATGAACCCAAAGGTAGGAATAGATCAGGTGAAATTGCAGACCTAGAGGGCCCATATCTTTAGTAATTTTTGCCTGAGCCTGGCTATTGTAATATTTTTAAGTATATTTGCATAGGAAGTACAGATAGAAACAGACCCAGTGAACATCCTATGGTCTGTAGTGGGAGGAAGCTCTACAGAAAGAATCTAGGCAGGATTAAAAAATTAAGGGATTGGGGCCAGGTTGTGGCACCTGGATGAGCGCACATGTCGCAATGCTCAAGGTATCCAGGTTAGAGTCCCGGGTCCCCACCTGCATGGGGAAAGCTTTGAGAATGGTGAAGCAGGGCTGCAGGTGTCTCTCTGTCTCTCGCCTTCCTTATCACCCCCTTCCCTCTCTATTTCTGCCTGGCATGTCTCTATCCAATAAATAAACATCAAGGAAAAAAATTAAGGGGTTAAATCACTAATAATATATATAAAAGAAATTAAGGGGTTATGTTTGAGAACCGGCTAACCTGCAGAGACCCTTACAGGTGTGAGAAGAGTTGAGGAGATGACCTGCGAATACAGGACATGCTTCACACATGTGAGGCCCTGAGTTTCATCCCAAGCACCAAATGGGAGCAACACAGACAGCACCAAGAAAAATCCGTAAATAGTGGGGGAGGTGCTTTGGTCACTCCACCCTCTCTATCTCTTTTGTCCACCTGTTTGTTATCTTTCAATATAAAAACATAGAATAAAAAATGGGCCAGAGAGGCAGGTTCCGTGATATCGTGCATGGATTAGACCTTGTGTGTATCTCCAGTGCCTTATTACAAAGAAAGAGAAATAAAACTACTACTTCAGATATTTTGGTTGCAATCATTTCTTTATTTTGATGTTGGCATTAAAAGAAAATGCTGTGGATACTGTGTAAAATAGCTATATTAAAGAGGCCGCCAGGCGGTGGCGCAAGGCGCAAGGCGCAAAGCGCAAGGACTGGCGATGCAAGGATTCCGGTTGGAGCCCCCAGCTCTCCACCTGCGGCGGAGTCGGTGATGTCGCTTCACAAGCGGTGAAGCAGGTCTGCAGGTGTCTACCTTTCTCGCCCCTTCTCTGTCTTCCCCTCCTCTCTCCATTTCTCTCTGTACTATCCAACAACAACAGCAGCAGCAGCATGGCAACAATAACGAGGACAACAAAATGGGGAAAAATGGCCTCCAGGAGCAGTGGATTTGTAGTGCAGGCACTGAGCCCTAGCAATGACCCTGGAGGCAAAATAAATAACTAAATAAATAGCTATATTACAAAAATGATATCATAGCAGTGAGAAAGAGCAAATAAGAGAAATAGATGGATTTTCCAAACCAGAGAGAAAAAAGTATTGTGGAGGTAGGAATTTGATTTTGAGTAAAATGAAAAATACTCAGATATCCCTACCACAATTGAGTTTATTAGAAATAGTTATATATTTGGGGACCCAGGCAGTGGTTGAGCAAACACACATATAGTACATGAGGACCTGGGCTCAAGCCCTCATTTCCCACCAGCAGAAGGGAAATTTCATAAGTGCTGAAGCAAGTCTGCAGGTGTCTATCTTTCTCTCTCCCTATCAATCCATCCCCCCTCTACCCACCCACCCCCTCTCAAGTTCTCTGCCCTGTAAAAAAATAATAATAATAATTAATTAAATGAGAGGGGGGAAGAAGAAAAAAAAGATCGTTGGGAGCAGTAAATTCAGCATGTAGGCACCAAGGCCTACCCTCATGGCATTTTTTTTTTTAAGTATTTTTGATGATGATAGAAGAGGTCGTGGGTCAGACTATTCTGCAGAGAATTTTCACAGGAAGATAAGGAATTGTACCCACGTGTCAATGAACACACTCTAAACCATTAGCCCTCAGCTGTAAAAAAAAAAAAAAAAAAAAGATTTAAAAAAAAGAAAAGTGATTTTTCTCCCCCTTCCTTATTAATGAATTATTGATACTTGATGTTATATGGAAATTACTAGAAACAACTTAAAAATTGTTAAGAGAGTCACCGTTTGTCAGCACAATAAATGGCAGGTTTTACCCTTTCTTATAATTATATTTTTAATATTGCCAATCACCTTTCTCCCTCTTGGGTACTCATTTTACCTTCAATCGTCCTAACTTAGAAAACAGACTCCAAATTATCTTAACTTTGTATTTCAAGCAAACATTGCTGTTTGCTGCCCCTTACTGGTAAAACAGTAAAATTGCCAAGTCCTACTTTTTTAAATGTAGTTCCAGGCACTGAAGTGCTTTTTTTCATGAAATATCTCCTTTACCACAATAAAGATGTTCTCAGTGTCTCAAACACTGAACATTATATGTGAAGGTCACTTAACTGAAGGCAGCTTTCTGCCCTTCAATTTGACTGACTGTAGAGGAAAATAAGAAAATTGCTGAAACACCTTCCATTCATGTAAGGTCCTTTCCTTTTGTTGAAAATAGAAAAGTGATTATTTCTACAGATATTGTCAGTTGATTGTCTTGAGGTAATAATCTCATTTTATTTGTTTCTGTAGAAAAGAAGCGTCTAATTCCAAATAGCCATAGCTTGTCTTCTTGTCAGTCGTTCAAACAAAAATGTCACTTACTCAAAGTTAGCCATTAATTCAGGTTGCATTTGAAATTAGAGATCAATAGACATAAAAAAATAAGTGGGGGCAATCCCGGCAGGTGGCATAGTGAATAAAGCACTGGACTCTCAAGCATGAGGTCCCTAGTTCAATCCCCGACAGCACATGTACCAGAGTGACATCTGGTTCTTTCCTTCTCTCCTGTCTTTCTCATTAATTAATTAATTAAACAGAGCAGTTTAACTTCCAGCTGAGCTAGTCTGCAGGTGACTGACTGATTCTTCATTCCCTCTACTAGAAGCTACAGCAGTTCTCCCAACCCTGCAGATATGGATTGACTATTATTCCTACAACTCTCTGTCTCTATTTGTCTTGATTTGCCCATTTTTTTCCCCTGGTCCCAACTTCTCGTCTTTTCCAACTCACACCTATACTTACTACTCTTTCCAAATGTCCTTCCCTTTTCCCCTCTTCTCTCTCCAGGTCCTAATGGAATTGGAGTTCAGAGCAGTCTAGTCACCTTCTCCTAACAGTTCTCCCCCTCTGGGAGTATGAATCAAAATTATTTTGGGGGGTGCAGAAGGTGGGAGTTATGGCTGCTGTAATTGCTTCTCTACTGGACATGCATAGCCCAGTTTTTATTCTACATTTTTTTTTAATTTCTTAGAGAGAAGGAGAGACTCAAACCATTGATTCTATAGTACAAGTTGGGAATGGTTTCTTAAAACGTTCAGCTGGGTTGGGGGCCAGACGGTGGCACACCCGGTTAAGCACAGATAGTACCATGCACAAGTCTACATGCAAGGAACAGGGTTCAAGCCCTCCACCCACACATGCACACACACACACCTGCAGTGGGATGCTTCATGAGTGGTGAAACAGGTCTGCAGGTGTCTATCTTTATCTATCTATCTATCTATCTCCCCATCCCCTCTCAATTTCTCTCTGTCGTATTGAATGAAAAGGAAAAAAATATCCATCAGTAATGGTGGATTCGTCATGTTGGCACAGAGCCCCAGCAACTGAAGGCAAAAAAAAAAAAAAATCAATATATTTGGGGCCAGGTAGTAGCGCACCTGGTTAAATGAATGTATTACCATGCACAAGGACCTGGGTTCAAGCCCCTGGTCCCCACCTGCAGGGGGAAAACTTCAGGAGCGGTGAAGCAGGGCTGCAGGTGCCTCTCTGTTTCTTTCCCAGTCTATCTCCCCCATCTCAATTTCTCTCTGTTCTATCAAAATAAAATAAAGTTAAAAAAATGCTTTTTTAAAAATTCAGTATTGGGGGCCAGGTGGTGGCGCACCTGGTTGAGTGCACATGTTACAGTGCGCAAGGACCCAGGATGGAGCCCCCAGTCCCCACCTGCAGGGGGAAAGCTTCACAAGTGGTGAAGCAGGGCTGCCGGTGTCTCTCTGTCCCTCTCCTTCTCTATCACCCCCTTCCCTCTCAATTTCTGACTGTCTCTATCCAACAGATAACTAAAGATCAAAAAAAATTCAGTATATTCATTTGCTTAGTCCTATTTTTTAACAGATATAATTGTCAAATGTGTATTGGTAAATTTCTAAGCAATGTGAAGGATTAAAATGTAAATTACAAATAAAGATGTCAAATATTGCACTCAAGCATCTTTAAATGACTCTAAAATGATTTGAATTATATCTGCATTCACACAGAGAGAGACAGAGAGAGAGAGAGAGAGAAAATAGGGAAATAGTCAGATAGTTCATTGAGTGGGGTACATGTCTTGAACCCTGGCCTGGTGCCATAATGCTGTGGTGACTCTCTTCTTCTTTCTCTCTTACTGTCTGTTTGAATGGGGTGGGAGGTAACTAGAGCTGTGAAATCACTTAGCTGTAAATCTGCCAGAAAGAAAATTTTTTAAAAAAGGAACAAAAGAGGAAAGGTGGATGGAAGGAGGGGTGAGAGGAAAGAAAAAAAGAGACTGGTTGACTGCCTTGCAGTACAGATAGTAAGAATCCACTACACTGTAACAATAACAAAAGTATGTCCTTGAAGAAAACTTTGCTGTATTGAAGAAGTTATGCAACACCTAATAGCTTTGTGGTTTTTGTGGAAACAACAACAACAACAACAAAAAAAAGCATGAACTCAGAAACATATCACAGTAGCCTATTTTATATAAATACACTGGTCTCAGATATATAGTGCTAACCACAAAATGAAAAAGTCAGTGTGTCAATTAATACATGGTAAAAATTGAAATTGAAATAATCATAATCACACCACAACCAGTCACATATTTTTCATAAAATATCTCAAATATTCTTATTGGTTGACTGCATTCTGTATCTGGAGAAAGGACTTGGACTAAAGAGAGATCATTTCTGCTATAAACTGCAGTGACTTGCATTAGTTGACAGAAGTACAGCTATAATTTCTTTGGTATTTTAAGCGATCCAAACTACCACACTAAAAAGTGTACCTTCAGCAGTCGATCTGCTTTGCCATGAAAATAGGCATATAAGATTTGTATTTGTAAAATGTGCTTCCAAAATACATCAGATTTTTTAAAATCAGTTTTTGAAATATTAGTTATGGGGCCAGTTGGTGGCACACCTGGTTAAGCGCACACATTACAGTGCATAATGACCTCGGTTCAAGCCCATGGTCCTCACCTGCAGAAGAACCTTCATAAGTGGTGAAGCAGTGCTGCAGGTGTCTCGCTATCTCTATTCAATATTCAATAATAAATCAATAAAGATCGGTAGTAGGGCGGTGGTGCAACGGGGTAAGCACACGTGGTACAAAGTGCAAAGACTGGCGGAAGGATCCCGGTTCCAGCCGCCGGCTCGCCACCTGCAGGGGAGTCACATCACAAGTGGTGAAGCAGGTCTGTAGGTGTCTCTTTCTCTCCCCTTCTCTGTCTTTCCCTCCTCTCTTCATTTCTCTCTGTCCTATCCAACAACAACATCAATAACCACAACAATGTTAAACAACAAGGGCAACAAAAGGGAAAATAAATAAATAAAATTTAAAAAGCTTAAAATAAATAAATAAAGATCAAACCTAAAAAAAAAAAAAATGTTAGTAGAGTCCAGGAGGTGGCGCACCTGGTTGAGTGCACGTGTTACAGAGCGGCAAGGTCCCAGGTTCGAGCCCCTGGTCCCCACTTGCAGGGGGAAAGCTTCATGAGAGGTGAAGTAGGGCTGCAGGTCTCTTTCTGTCTCTCTCCTTCTCTGTCTTCCCCTCCCTCTCAATTTCTGTCTGTCTCTATCCAATAAGTAAATAAAGATAATAAGAAAAAAAATGTTTTTAAATGTTAGTTAATAAAAAAAAAAAAAAAGTTAGTTAATTAGATGAGGGGGTGGTTAAGAGTGATTACAGCTCTGGCAAGGGCCAAACACAGGTCCTCACACATGTGCACAATTTGTTCTATCCTTGCTACCAAAAAATCATTTCTCATTTTTTTATTTTATTTTTTCTCATCTTTTTATTTTAAACATACGTTACTCAGGTTTGGGTTGGTTTGGTGTTTTTTTATATATTTATTTCCTTTTTGTTGTCTTTGTTGTTTTATTGTTATAGTTATTGTTGTTATTATTGATGTTACCGTTGTTGGATAGGACAAAGAAAATGGAGAGAGGAGGGGAAGACAGAGAGGGAGAGAGAAAGATAGACACCTGCTGACCTGCTTCACTGCCTGTGAAGTGACTCCCCTGCATGTGGGGTGGGGAATCGGGGGCTTTGCACCACCTGTGCTTAACCTGCTGCGCTACCGCCCGACTTCCCAGGTTTGGTTTTATTTTATGGACTTCCACAAATATTCTGAATTACTGGTACCCAAATTCTTAAGTTTTATTGTTCTCTAAAGTAAGAAGCTGCTTATATTAGGTGAAATAACTAAACGGATGAAAGTACCGGATGGTTTCATTCATTTATGAATTTTGATAACTGAAGTAAAGGAATTTGCAAAAAATAAAACAAACAAAATCAGTAACCAAACTTTCTATTCTACTGTAAAAACTGTGGTGGTTATCATAGAGGAGGGGGTGGGTCACAGGAACGTTAGTGGTGACTGCGTTGAACTATGCATGTTTATATTGGTCAGAAACTATGGCCTGAAATCTTAGTTTTGTAAACCAGTGTAAAATCACTAATAATAAAAATTATATTAACCAAAACCTGGAAGCAACCCAGGTGTCCAACAACAGATGAGTGGCTGAGCAAGTTGTGGTACAATGGAATACTACTCTGCTATTAAAAACGGTGACTTCACCATTTTCAGCCCATCTTGGATGGACCTTGAAGAAATCATGTTGAGCAAAAAAAGTCAGAAACAGCAGGATGAATATGGGATGATCTCACTCTCAGGCATAAGTTGAAAAACAAGAACAGAAGAGAAAACACAAGTAGAACCTGAACTGGAATTGGCATATCGCACCAAAGTAAAAGACTCTGGGGTGGGTGTAGGTGGGTGGGGAGAATACAGGTCCAAGAAGGATTCAGAGGACCTAGTGCGGGTTGTATTGTTATATGGGAAACTGGCTAATGGTATGCATGTGCTGACTATTGTATTTACTGTCGAATGTAAAACATTAATTCCCCAATAAATTTTTTTAAATCATATTAAAAATAACATTAAAAAGTAAGTCTCAAAAAAGAAACAGTATGTTCAAGAGAAGATGTTCACTCTCAAACAGAAACACAGATTTTTGTGTATTTCTTTAATTGAGGAAATGTTGTCTTTCACAGCTTTTGTTGTTTCAAGGGTACAAGTCACACCTCCTAAAAATGTGTAAACACACCTGGACCACCACTGAAGTGCCATCTCTCTCCACCAAGGGCTTTGGACCCTCTTCTCTCTACTTCCATTTTCCCCCAGTGGCCTCAGATCTGCAAACACAGACTAAGGGTTTGTTTATGTTTCACCCTGATTTCTCAAAGCCACAAAGCATAAGAATAAACAGGAATGGGGCCGGCTGTAGCCGGTTAAGCTCATGTGGCGTCGAGCACAAGTCTGGAAGTTTGAGAGGGGGGGGTCCTCACCTGCAGGGTGGGGGGCCTCTTCACAAGCGGTGAAGCAGGTCTGCAGGTGTCTATCTTTCTCTCCACCTCTGTCCTCCCCTCCTCACTTAGTTTCTCTCTGTCCTATCCAAGAACAACAGAAATAGCAATAACAACAGCAATAGCAATAACAACAACATGAAAAAAAATGGCTGCCAGGAGCTGTGGATTCCTAGTGCAGGCACCGAGCCCCATCGATAACACTGGAGGCAAAAAATAAATAAATAAAAATAAACAGGAATGGCCTAATCAGTACTGCCAAACCAATACCCAAGTTGTAATGAGTCACTTTGGTAAATAATGAATGGGCTAAGGAGATAATGAGTGTGTGTATCCTGTGTACGCTACGAATATACAATAAATCATCTCAAGCTAAAGAGAGCTATAATAAATATATATTTATCTACAATAAGTAAATAGATTTTTTTTATTATTAGTGATTTAGTAATGATCGACAAGATAGTAAATAGATTTCCTGGGCTAGAATATACTATATGAAAATACTCAGTCTGCAAGTCCGCTACACAGGACTTTCTTTTTTTTTTTTTTTTTCATTTCTTTATTGGGGGTACTAATGGTTTATAGTCAACAGTAAAATACAATCGTTCATACTCGTGTAACATTTCTCAGTTTTCCACATAACAATTCAACCCCCTAGGTTCTCCTCTGCCATCATGTGCCAGGACATAGACACCTCCACCCTCTACCCTCCACCCACCACCCACCCCCGAGACTTTTACTTTGTTGCAATACACCAAATCCAATCCAAGTTCTGCTTTGTGTTTTCCTTTCTGTTCTTATTTTTCAACTTCTGTCTATGAGTAAGATCATCCCATATTCATCCTTCTCTTTCTGACTGATCTTACTTAATGTGATTCCTTCGAGCTCTATCCAAGATGAGGTGAAGAAGGTAAATTCACCAGTTTTAGTAGCTGAGTAGTATTGCATTGTGTATATGTACCACAACTTGCTCAGCCACTCACCTGTTGTTGGACACCTGGGTTGCTTCCAGGTTTTGGCTATTACAATTTGTGCTGCTAAGAACATATGTGTACACAGATCTTTTTGGATGGGTGTGCTCGGTTCCTTAGGATATATCCCCAAGAGAGGAATTTCAGGATCATAGGGTAGGTGCATTTCTAGCCTTCTGAGAGTTCTCCAGACTGCTCTCCACAGGGGTTGGGCTAATTGACATTCCCACCAGCAGTGCAGGAGGGTGCCTTTGTCCCCACACCCTCTCCAGCATTTGTTGCTACTATCTTTTCTGATGTATGACATTCTCACAGGAGTGAAGTGGTATCTCATTTGCACTATTTGCACTGGACTTTCTGTTTAAAACACATGCATATGCCACACTCACACATACTTTCCTGTTGTTCAGGGTCCTCCTAGAAATAGGAACCAAGGTGGAGTTAGAAAACCAAGAACCGGCACCGGGTGGTAGCACAGGAGGTTAAGCGCACATGGCACTAAGCACAAAGACCGGCATAAGGATCCTGGTTGGAGTCCCTGGCTCTTCACCTGCAGGAGGCATCGCTTCACAGGCGGTGAAGCAGGTCTGCAGGTGTCTTTCTCTCCTCTGTCTTCCCCTCCTCTCTCAATTTTTCTCTGTCCTACTGAACAGCAATAATACTAACAGTAATAATAATGACATCAGCAACAATAAATAACAAGGGCAACCAAAGGCAAAAAAATAGCCTCCAGGATCAGTGGATTCATAGTGCAGGCATCAAGCCCCAGTGAGGAGGCAAACAAACAAACAAACAAAAACAAGAACTTGGTGAGTGTGGATAGCGTAATTGTTATGCAAAGAGACTTTCATGCATGAGGCTTCAAAAGTCTCAGCTTCAATCCCCTACACCACCATAAACCAGAGCTGAGAAGTGCTCTGGTAGAAGGAAAAAAAAAGATATCCAGAGAGTGAAATATTCACCATGTACACCAAAATCAATCTCAACACTACAAAGCTTTTAAAATTTCATTTCTGAATAGGAAATCTGAGCTATGGGAAAGCATATCATAAACTAAGTAGTAATATAGTCTAAGATCAATAAATTTTGTTATCTAGTCCTAAAATTCCAATTTTTATCTATATTTAACTTTTTATTTACTGTTTAACCTTAAAATATTTTTAATTATTTTCAATAGATATACATTTCACTCAAGAGGCAAATATTAAAAACATAAATAAAACATTTCACTCAGAGGCAAATATTAATCGATGCTCCACTAGCCATGAAGATCTTTAACAGAAATGTACATATGTCTCTGTATAACACTTTCAGAACACAATAACCAACTTTGTGTATTCCTCATTGTTTCAAGTATAATGAGAGCTTTATCCTAAGTAAAACACAATTTTGTACAAAATTAAACACATCTAAAGTTGGTGATCAGTTATATAGGGGAAAGTCAATCAAATTTTCATCTAAGCAGAAATATTTATCCCACAGCAATCTTGACTTCAGGATCACAAGGTATTAACGCTGAAAGATAGTTCATAAAAACTATTTACTGAAATAAATGTTTGTTAAAAAGTAATTTACGTGACTTATTCTTTTTTTTAAATTTATTTCTTTATTGGGGAATTAAATGTTTTACATTCAACAGTAAATACAATAGTTTGTACATGCATAACATTCCCCAGTTTCCCATTTAACAATACAACCCTCACTATGTCATTTATCATCCTTCATGGACCTGTATTCTCCCCACCCACCCACCCCAGAGTCTTTTACTTAGGTGCAATTACGTGACTTATTCTAATGCAAATAGCTAGTACTCAATCATTGAAGCATATCATTTTCCTTAATGTATCCTTCATCTAACTCTTTTTTTTTTTTCTGAAGTAACAAGAGGGTTCCCAAGGCAGGAAGTAGGATCTAGAGTAATGCAAATGAGACAGATTTTTGTGTAACTTTTTTCCCCTTCATTTTTTCTCTTGTGATGTTCTTTCTGATGCTTACGGTAGGACTGAATGCACATCAGAATAGTTGTGCATCCTTGAAGGCACAGACTAGCTGCCTTTTAGAAGTGGCTCTAGATAAGTTGGACATATAAATCTGTGTAAATTCATATAAGTAGGTGAGCTACTGGGAACTCACTCTGATTAGTTTCACTTTTGTTTTCTCACGGTAATCTGGCTTGGTTTGACAACATGTGCTGCACCACCAGTTTGACTGTCCAAATGTACCTTCCTTTCAACTTTTCTAACAAGAGGGAGGAAATCAGCCTCTGTAATGCCCTTTTTCATAAAATATCTTTTGGAGGCTTAGGTGAATTCTGCATATTTGATTCACTTGGGTTTGGTTACCTAGATTTTATTTAATAGCTTTTTTCTTGTTCTTAATTTTCTTTGTGATTTTGAGAGCATCATTTGTCTCCTGCTCTCTCAGTGCTTGGAGAAAATTCCTCCTGCCAAGTTTCACATCACTCACCTCTGCGTCTTAATGATATTCCTGGGTTTTGTGTCCTGTTCTTATTTTGGACATGTGTAAATGAGCTCTTACAATTCCTCAGATGTGAGCTATTTGATTTTACACATCAGATTTCATTTCTAAATTCCTTCTTAATCTCTGAGCTTCTCAAGGCTAGGACCTATGACTTAAATATCTTTGTATCTTTATTATCTAGGTCAGAACCAGAAATATGGCAAGTTGGTAATCTAGTCATTATTAAAGTCAAGTTTTGATTAGAATCAAAACTTGAATCTGGAGGAAATTTCTTCTAAATATCTACTATATATCCAAGTAGTTTATAGCAGATGCTATGTATATTTTACCTGCTATCAACCTCACAAAAAGGAGGAATTGTTATCTTCATCTTGTTGGGGGAAAATCAAAGCAAATCTAGGCTCAGAGGCTTTGGAACTTGCCCCAGATAAACTAAAAATAGCAAACAATAAGTAGTGGGAAAAAATTAACTTTTTTAAGAAAAACCCTCAATTTTAGGTCCCAGTGGTGACACACTGGGCTGAGCACACACACTACCATTCGCAAGGACCTCAATTTAAGCTCCAGCTACCCACCGACGGAGGGGATGCTTCACTAGCGGTGAAGCGGTTTTGCAGGTGTCTATCTTTTCCTCTCCCTAACATCCCCTCTTCTCTCAATTTTTCTCTGTCCTATCAAATAAAATAGAAAGGGGAAAAAAGTCTCAATTTTAAAGATGGAGAGATGATAAAGTACATGTGTTATAGTAAATGCCATCCTAAGTTTGAGATCCAGCGCCTCATGGGAGAACTAGGCACTGCGCTAGGGGACACGTAAAACAGTGGAGTGACATACCTTTCCAGGATGACATGTTCAAGGTACTCAAATGTCTAACGTGACCACCCTCGGCTCCCAAAAGGAGTTTTTCAAGTAACAGGAAGTAGAAGTCAGGTTCTTAAAGTCTGACCTTGGAAACTGGCATAGTCTTCTTTTCACCATAACCTATTGTCCCACTAGGATTTGAGGAGAGGGACATAGACCCTTGTTTCTAAATGGGAGAAAGTCAATGAATTTGAGATTATTATTAGCCCAGTACATAGTCTGATAAACTTTTAGCAATTCTTGCTTGAAAAAAGGACTCTCCATTATATTTTATTCAAAAGAAAGAAACTTTTCTGTTCTTCTTTTTTCTAAGGTTGCTATTCATATAGCTGTATTTCATCCTACATTATAGTATGGCTACTGTACATATTTTGTGATCACTTATAAAGTGTGCACAAAGATATTTTTGCATTTTTAAAATTATCTTTATTTATTTATTGGATAAAGACAGCCAGAAGTGGAAAGGGGGAAGGGAAGTAGAGAGGGAAAGAAACAGAAACACCGGGAGTCGGGTGGTAGCACAGCAGGCTAAGTGCACCTGGCACAAAGCACAAGCACCAGCGTGAGGATCCCGGTTTCAGACCCCGGCTCCCCACCTGCAGGGGAGTCGCTTCACAGGCGGTGAAGCAGGTCTGCAGGTGTCTATCTTTCTCTCATCTTCTCTTGTCTTCCCCTTCTCTCTACATTTCTCTCTGTCCTATCTAACAACAACGACATCAGTAACAACAATAATAACTACAACAACAATAAAAAAGACAACAAAAGGGAAAATAGATAAATAAAATTTTTTAAAAAAAGAAAGAAACAGAGACATCTGCAGCACCACTTCACTTTGAAGCTTTCCCCCCTACAGATGGGGACTGGGGGCTTGAACCTGGGCCGTTGTGCATTGTAACATGTACGCTCACCAAATGTGCCACCATCTGACCCCAGTATTTTGCCATTTATGCCTTAGCTACTTATTTATTTATTTTTAATTTTTTTAAATATTTACTTATTTATTCCCTTTTGTTGCCCTTGTTTTATTGTTGTAGTTATTATTGTTGTCGTCGTTGTTGGCTAGGACAGAGAGGAATGGAGAGAGGAGGGGAAGACAGAGGGGGGAGAGAAAGATAGACACCTGCAGACCTGCTTCACAGCCTGTGAAGTGATTCCCCTAGGTGGGGTGCCAGGGCTCGAACCGAGATCTTTATGCTGGTCCTTGTGCTTTGCACCACCTGCACTTAACCTGCTGCGCTACCGCCCGACTCCCTGCCTTAGGTGTTTATATAAGAGTCAGAATGATTAGTTCAGGGGAAATTTCGCAGAGTTTGTCATCGATCTCACTCTTTTCTTCTTGGCATCTAATTGTTTAAATCCTGACTCTGCTCTTATGAGAATAAATTGAGTGTTTCATCATTATTATCAAATCAGTGTGCAGGGAATTTTCTTATTATCATTAGTAATTGAATACAAAACTGAAAAATATATTGAGAGGCAAGAGGTAGATAGCATAATGCCTGAGGCTCCAAAGTCCCAGGTTCAATCCCCCGCATCACCAGAAGCCAGAGCTGAGCAGTACTCTGGTGAAAAGGAAAGAGGCGGGAAGAGGGAGAGGGAGAGGGAGAGGGAGAGGGAGAGGGAGAGGGAGAGGGAGAGGGAGAGGGAGAGGGAGAGGGAGAGGGAGAGGGAGAGGGAGAGGAAAGGGAGAGAGAGAGAGACCTGCAGCACTGCTTCACCACTTTCAAAGCTTTCCCCCTACAGGTGGGGACCAGGGGCTTGAACCTGAGACCTTGGGCATTGTAATATGTGTACTCAATGAGTTGCATGCCATCACCTGGCCCCTCTCTTAGTCTTTCTGGTAACAAATCTCTTCTTCCTCCTCCTCCTCCTTCTTCTTCTCCTTCTCCTCCTCCTCCTCTTCTTCCTTCTCCTCCTCCTTCTTCT